>NW_026735721.1:0-104402 GCF_949786415.1 Peromyscus eremicus
GCAATAGTTACTTTCCTTACCAGAAAACAACTCTTGCTCGTAGGACGAGAAACTGCATGTGATTCAACTCCAATTAGGACTGGGAAACAAATGCTAGCTCGCATACATGAAACACACTCTGCTTTTGAGAAAAAAGTACTCTTCTATTCTACTGTGTTTCCTATGGGGTCCGAACAGTGAGTTTGCACAGAACAAAATAACTGTGCTTCCTACACACACGGGCCATATCTAGTTCAACTCTGCTTAGGAAACCAACAAGAACAGTAGCTCCTCTTCAGTCCAATACACTGAACTTGCGGGGAACAGACGCGAGTGCTATTTGCACTGTGTATGGCATTGGAGCACAATAGTGACTTGTCTTACCAGAAAACAACTCTTGCTCGTAGGACAAAAAACTGCATGTGACTCAACTCCATTTAGGACTGGGAAACAAACGCTAGCTCGCCTTACATGAAACACACTCTGCTTTTGAGAAAAGAGCACTCTTCTTCTCTACTGTGTTTCCTATGTGTTCCGAACAGTGAGCTTGCTCAGAACAAAAAAACTGTACTTCCTACTCACACGGCCATATCTAGTTCAAGTCTGCTTAGGAACCTGACAAGAACAGTATATCCTCTTCAGTCCAATACACTGTACTTGCTGGGAACAGACGCCAGTGCTATTTGTCCTGTGTATGGCAATGGCAGCGCAATAGTGACTCTTCTTACCAGAAAACAACTCTTGCTCGTAGGATCAGAAACTGCATGTGATTCCACTCCATTTAGGACTGGGAAACAAACTCTAGCTCGCTCTACAAGAAACACACTCTGCTTTAGAGAAAAGAGCACTCTTCTACTCTACTGTGTTTCCTATGGTGTCCAAACAGTGAGCTTGCTCAGAACAAAAGAACTGTGCTTCCTACACACACGGCCCATATCTAGTTCAACTCTGCTTAAGAAACTGACAAGAACAGTAGCTCCTATTCAGTCCAATACACTGTACTTACTGGGAAAAGACGCGAGTGATATTTGCACTGTGTATGGCAAGGGGAGCTCAATAGTGACTTTCCTTACCAGAAAACAACTCTTGTTCCTAGGACCAGAAACTGCATGTGATTCAACTCCATTTAGGACTAGGAAACAAATGCTAGCTCGCCTTACAAAAACACACTCTGCTTTTGAGAAAAGAGCACTCTTCTACTCTACTGTGTTTCCTATAGGACCAGAAGAGTGAACTTGCTCAGAACATAAGAACTGTGCTTCCTACACACACGGGCCATATCTACTTCAACTCTGCTTAGGAAACTGACAAGAACAGTAGCTCCTCTTCAGTCTGATACACTGTACTTGCTGGGAACAGACGCGAGAGCTATTTGCACTGTGTATGGCAAGGGGAGCTCAATAGTGACTTTCCTTACCAGTAAACAACTCTTGCTTGTAGGACCGGAAACTGCATGTGATTCAACTCCATTTAGGACTGGGAAACAAATGCTAGCTCGCCTTACATGAAACACACTCTGCTTTTGAGAAAAGAGCACTCTTCTACTCTTCTGTGTTTCCTATAGGGCCAGAACAGTGAGCTTGCTCAGAAAAAAAGAACTGTACTTCCTACACACACGGGCCATATCTAGTTCAACTCTGCTTAGGAAACTGAGAAGAACAGTAGCTCCTCTTCAGTCTAATACACTGTACTTTCTGGGAACAGACGGGAGGGCTATTTGCACTGTGTATGGCAATGGGAGCCCAATAGTGACTTTCCTTACCACAAAACAACTCTTGCTCGTAGGACCAGAAACTGCATGTGATTCCACTCCATTTAGGACTTGGAAACAAACGGTAGCTTGCCTTACAAGAAACACACTCTGCTTTAGAGAAAAGAGCACTCTTGTACTCTACTGTGTTTCCTATGGGGTCCAAACAGTGAGCTTGCTCAGAACAAAAGAACTGTGCTTCCTACACACACGGACCATATCTAGTTCAAGTCTGCTTAGGAACCTGACAAGAACAGTAGATCCTCTTCAGTCCAATACACTGTACTTGCTGGGAATAGACGCCAGTGCTATTTGTCCTGTGTGTGGCAATGGCAGCGCAATAGTGACTCTTCTTACCAGAAAACAACTCTTGCTCGTAGGACCAGAAATTGCATGTGATTCAATTCCATTTAGGACTGGGAAACAAACTCTAGCTCGCTTTACAAGAATCACACTCTGCTTTAGAGAAAAGAGCACTCTTCTACTCTACTGTGTTTCCTATATGGCCAGAACAGTGAGCTTGCTCAGAAAAAAAGTACTGTATGTCCTATACACACGGGCCATATCTAGTTCAACTCTGCTTAGGAAACTGAGAAGAACAGTAGCTCCTTTTCAATGCAATACACTGTACTTGCTGGGAACAGACGGGAAGGCTATTTGCACTGTGTATGGCAATGGGAGCGCAATAGTGACTTTCCTTACCAGAAAACAACTCTTGTTCCTAGGACCAGAAACTGCATGTGATTCAACTCCATTTAGGACTAGGAAACAAATGCTAGCTCGCCTTACAAAAACACACTCTGCTTTTGAGAAAAGAGCACCATCTACTCTACTGTGTTTCCTATAGGGCCAGAAGAGTGAACTTGCTCAGAACATAAGAACTGTGCTTCCTACACACACGGGCCATATCTAGTTCAACTCTGCTTAGGAAACTGACAAGAACAGTAGCTCCTCTTCAGTCTGATACACTGTACTTGCTGGGAACAGACGCGAGAGCTATTTGCACTGTGTATGGCAAGGGGAGCTCAATAGTGACTTTCCTTACCAGTAAACAACTCTTGCTCGTAGGACCGGAAACTGCATGTGATTCAACTCCATTCAGGACTGGGAAACAAATGCTAGCTCGCCTTACATGAAACACACTCTGCTTTTGAGAAAAGAGCACTCTTCTACTCTTCTGTGTTTCCTATAGGGCCAGAACAGTGAGCTTGCTCAGAAAAAAAGAACTGTACTTCCTACACACGGGCCATATCTAGTTCAACTCTGCTTAGGAAACTGAGAAGAACAGTAGCTCCTTTGCAGTCCAATACACTGTACTTGCTGGGAACAGACAGGAGGGCTATTTGCACTGTGTATGGCAATGGGAGCGCAATAGTTACTTTCCTTACCAGAAAACAACTCTTGCTCGTAGGACGAGAAACTGCATGTGATTCAACTCCATTTAGGACTGGGAAACAAATGCTAGCTCGTATACATGAAACACACTCTACTTTTGAGAAAAGAGTACTCTTCTACTGTACTGTGTTTCCTATGGGGTCCGAACAGTGAGTTTGCACAGAACAAAATAACTGTGCTTCCTACACACACGGGCCATATCTAGTTCAACTCTGCTTAGGAAACCAACAAGAACAGTAGCTCCTCTTCAGTCTGATACACTGTACTTGATGGGAACAGACGCGAGTGCTATTTGTACTGTGTACGGCAATGGGAGCGTAATAGTGACTTTCCTTACCAGAAAACAACTCTTGATCATAGGACCAGAAACTGCATGTGATTCACCTCCACTTAGGAGTGGGAAACAAATGCTAGGTCGCCTTCCATGAAACACACCCTGCTTTTGAGAAAAGAGCACTCTTCTACTCTACTGTGTTTCCTATGTGTTCTGAACAGTAAGCTTGCTCAGAACAAAAAAACTGTACTTCCTACACACACGGGCCATATCTAGTTCAACTCTGCTTAGGAAACTGAGAGGAACAGTAGCTCCTTTTCAATCCAATACACTGTACTTGCTGGGAACAGACGGGAAGGCTATTTGCACTGTGTATGGCAATGGGAGCGCAATAGTGACTTTCCTTACCAGAAAACAACTCTTGCTCGTAGGACCAGAAACTGCATGTGACTCCACTCCATTTAGCACTGGGAATCAAATGGTAGCTCGCCTTACAAGAAACACACTCTGCTTTAGAGAAAAGAGCACTCTTCTACTCTACTGTGTTTCCTATGGGGTCCAAACAGTGAGCTTGCTCAGAACAAAAGAACTGTGCTTCCTACACACACGGGCCATATCTATTTCAACTCTGCTTAGGAAACTGACAAGAACAGTAGCTCCTCTTCCGTCCAATACACTGTACTTGCGGGGAACAGACACGAGTGCTATTTGCACTGTGTATGGCAATGGGAACACAATAGTGACTCGTCTTACCAGAAAACAACTCTTGCTCGTAGGACAAAAAACTGCATGTGACTCAACTCCATTTAGGACTGGGAAACAAACGCTAGCTTGCCTTACAAGAAACACATTCTGCTTTTGAGAAAAGAGCACTCTTCTACTTTACTGTGTTTCCTCTGGGGTCCGAAGAGTGAGCTTGCTCAGAACAAAAGAACTGTGCTTCCTGCACACACGGCCATATCTAGTTCAATTCTGCTAAGGAACCTGACAAGAATATTAGATCCTCTACAGTCCAATACACTGTACTTGCTGGGAACAGACGCCAGTGCTATTAGTCCTGTGTATGGCAATGGCAGC
This sequence comes from Peromyscus eremicus, assembly GCF_949786415.1. Classification (NCBI taxonomy): domain Eukaryota; kingdom Metazoa; phylum Chordata; class Mammalia; order Rodentia; family Cricetidae; genus Peromyscus; species Peromyscus eremicus. The sequence goes on from NW_026735721.1 coordinate 4,476, forward strand.
GCAATAGTGACTCTTCTTACCAGAAAACAACTCTTGCTCGTAGGACCAGAAACTGCATGTGATTCAACTTCATTTAGGAATGGGAAACAAATGCTAGCTCGCCTTACATGAAACACACTCTGCATTTGAGAAAAGAGCACTCTTCTACTCTATTGTGTTTCCTATGGGGTCCGAACAGTGAGCTTGCTCAGAACAAAAGAACTGTGCTTCCTACACACACGGGCCATATCTAGTTCAACTCTGCTTAGGAAACCAACAAGAACAGTAGCTCTTCTTCAGTCCAATACACTGTACTTGCGGGGAACAGACGCGAGTGCTATTTGCACTGTGTATGGCATTGGAGCACAATAGTGACTTGTCTTACCAGAAAACAACTCTTGCTCGTAGGACAAAAAACTGCATGTGACTCAACTCCATTTAGGACTGGGAAACAAACGCTAGCTCGCCTTACATGAAACTCACTCTGCTTTTGAGAAAAGAGCACTCTTCTACTCTACTGTGTTTCCTATGTGTTCCGAACAGTGAGCTTGCTCAGAACAAAAAAACTGTACTTCCTACTCACACGGCCATATCTAGTTCAAGTCTGCTTAGGAACCTGACAAGAACAGTATATCCTCTTCAGTCCAATACACTGTACTTGCTGGGAACATACGCCAGTGCTATGACAATGGCAGCGCAATAGTGACTCTTCTTACCAGAAAACAACTCTTGCTCGTAGGACCAGAAACTGCATGTGATTCAACTCCACTTAGGACTGGGAAACAAACTCTAGCTCGCTTTAAAAGAAACACACTCTGCTTTTGAGAAAAGAGCACTCTTCTACTCTACTGTATTTCCTATAGGGCCAGAACAGTGAGCTTGCTCAGAAAAAAAGAACTGTGCTTCCTACACACACGGGCCATATCTAGTTCAACTCTGCTTAGGAAACTGAGAAGAACAGTAGCTTCTCTTCAGTCCAATACACTGTACTTTCTGGGAACAGACAGGAGGGCTATTTGCACTGTGTATGGCAATGGGAGCGCAATAGTGACTTTCCTTACCAGAAAACAACTCTTGCTCGTAGGTCCAGAAACTGCATGTCATTCCACTCCATTTAGGACTGGGAAACAAACGGTAGCTTGCCTTACAAGAAACACACTCTGCTTTAGAGAAAAGAGCACTCTTCTACTCTACTGTGTTTCCTATGGGGTCCAAACAGTGAGCTTGCTCAGAACAAAAGAACTGTGCTTCCTACACACACGGGCCATATCTAGTTCAACTCTGCTTAGTAAACTGACAAGAAGAGTAGCTCCTATTCGTTCCAATACACTGTACTTGCGGGGAAAAGACGCGAGTGCTCTTTGCCTTGTGAAGGGCAATGGGAGCGCAATAGTGACTTTCCTTACCAGAAAACAACTCTTGTTCATAGGACCAGAAACTGCATGTGATTCAACTCCATTTAGGACTAGGAAATAAACGCTAGCTCGCCTTACAAAAACACACTCTGCTTTAGAGAAAAGAGCACTCTTCTACTCTACTGTGTTTCCTATAGGTCCAGAAGAGTGAACTTGCTAGAAACATAAGAACTGTGCTTCCTACACACACGGGCCATATCTAGTTCAACTCTGCTTAGGAAACTGACAAGAACAGTAGCTCCTCTTCAGTCTGATACACTGTACTTGCTGGGAACAGGCGAGAGAGCTATTTGCAATGTGTATGGCAAGGGTAAGCGCAATAGTGACTTTCCTTACCAGTAAACAACTCTTGCTCCTAGGACCAGAAACTGCATGTGATTCAACTCCATTTAGAACTGGGAAACAAACGCTAGCTCGCCTAACAGGAAACACACTCAGCTTTTGAGAAAAGAGCACTCTTCTACTCTACTGTGTTTCCTATGGTGTCTGAACAGTGAGCTTGCTCAGAACAAAAGAACTGTGATTCCTACACACACGGGCCATTTCTAGTTCAACTCTGCTTAGGAAACTGACAAGAACACTAGATCCTCTTCAGTCCAATATACTGTACTTGCGGGGAACAGACGCAAGTGCTATTTGCACTGTGTATGGCAATTGGAGCCCAATAGTGACTTGTCTTACCAGAAAACAACTCTTGCTCGTAGGACCAGAAACTGCATGTGATTCAACTCCATTTAGTACTGGGAAACAAAAGCTAGCTCACCTTACAAAAAACACACTCTGCTTTTGAGAAAAGAGCACTCTTCTACTCTACTGTGTTTCCTATTGGGCCAGAAGAGTGAGCTTGCTCAGAACAAAAGAAATGTGCTTCCTACACACACGGCCATATCTAGTTCAAGTCTGCTTAGGAACCTGACAAGAACAGTAGATCCTCTTCAGTCCAATACACTGTACTTGCTGGGAACAGACGCCAGTGCTATTTGTCCTGTGTATGGCAATGGCAGCGCAATAGTGACTCTTCTTACCAGAAAACAACTCTTGCTCGTGGGACCAGAAACTGCATGTGATTCAACTCCATTTAGGACTGGGAAACAAACTCTAGCTCGCTTTACAAGAAACACACTCTGCTTTTGAGAAAAGAGCACTCTTCTACTCTACTGTGTTTCCTATAGGGCCAGAAAAGTGAGCTTGCTCAGAACATAAGAAATGTGCTTCCTACACACACGGGCCATATCTAGTTCAACTCTGCTTAGGAAACTGACAAGAACAGTAGCTCCTCTTCAGTCCGATACACTGTACTTGCTGGGAACAGACGCGAGTGCTATTTGCACTGTGTATGGCAATGGGAGCGCAATAGTGTCTTTCCTTACCAGAAAAAAACTCTTGCTCGTAGGACCAGAAACTGCATGTGATTCAACTCCACTTAGGACTGGGAAACAAACGCTAGCATGCCTTACAAGAAACACACTCTGCTTTTGAGAAAAGAGCACTCTTCTACTCTACTGTGTTTCCTATAGGGTCCGAACAGTGAGATTGCTCAGAACAAAAGAACTGTGCTTCCTACACACACGGCCATATCTAGTTCAACTCTGCTTAGGAAACTGACAAGAACAGTAGCTCCTCTTCAGTCCAATACACTGTACTTTCGGGGAACAGACGCGAGTGCTATTTGCACTGTGTATGGCAATTGGAGCACAATAGTGACTCGTCTTACCAGAAAACAACTCTTGCTCGTAGGACAAAAAACTGCATGTGACTCAACTCCATTTAGGACTGGGAAACAAAACCTAGCTCGCCTTACAAGAAACACACTCTGCTTTTGAGAAAAGAGCACTCTTCTACTCTACTGTGTTTACTATTGGGTCTGAACAGTGAGCTTGCTCAGAACAAAAGAACTGTGCTTCCTACACACACGGCCATAACTAGTTCAATTCTGCTTAGGAAGAAGACAAGAACAGTACATCCTTTTCAGTCCAATACACTGTACTTCCTGGGAACAGATGCCAGTGCTATTTGTCCTGTGTATGGCAATGGCAGCGCAATAGTGACTCTTCTTACCATAAAACAACTCTTGCTCGTAGGACCAGAAATTGCATGTGATTCAACTCCATTTAGGACTGGGAAACAAAAGCTAGCTCACCTTACAAGAAACACACTCTGCTTTAGAGAAAAGAGCACTCTTCTACTCTACTGTGTTTCCTATAGGGCCAGAACAGTGAGCTTGCTCAGAACAAAAGAACTGTGCTTCCTACACACGGGCCATATCTAGTTCAACTCTGCTTAGGAAACTGACAAGAACAGTAGCTCCTCTTCAGTCCGATACACTGTACTTGCTGGGAACAGACGCGAGTGCTATTTGCACTGTGTATGGCAATGAGAGTGCAATAGTGACTTTCTTTACCAGAAAACAACTCTTGCTGGTAAGACCAGAAACTGCATGTGATTCAACTCCATTTAGGACTGGGAAACAAATTCTAGCTCGCCTTACATGAAACACACTCTGCTTTTGAGAAAAGAGCACTCTTCTACTCTACTGTGCTTCCTAAGGGGTCCAAACAGTGAGCTTGCTCAGAACAAAAGAACTGTGCTTCCTACACACACGGGCCATATCTAGTTCAACTCTGCTTAGGAAACTGAGAAGAACAGTAGCTCCTCTTCAGTCCAATACACTGTACTTGCTGGGAACAGACAGGAGGGCTATTTGCACTCTGTATGGCAATGGGAGCACAATAGTTACTTTCCTTACCAGAAAACAACTCTTGCTCGTAGGACCAGAAACTGCATGTGACTCAACTCCATTTAGGACTGGGAAACAAACGCTAGCTCGTCTTACAAGAAACACACTCTGCTTTTGAGAAAAGAGCAATCTTCTATTCTACTGTGTTTCCTATGGGGTCCGAACAGTGAGCCTGCTCAGAATAAAAGAACTGTGCTTCCTACATACACGACCATATCTAGTTCAATTCTGCTTAGGAACCTGACAAGAACAGTAGATCCTCTTCAGTCCAATACACTGTACTTGCTGGGAACAGACGCCAGTGCTATTTGTCCTTTGTATGGCAATGGCAGCGCAATAGTGACTCTTCTTACTATAAAACAACTCTTGCTCGTAGGACCAGAAAATGCATGTGATTCAACTCCATTTAGGACTGGGAAACAAAAGCTAGCTCACCTTACAAGAAACACACTCTGCTTTTGTGGAAAGAGCACTCTTCTACTCTACTGTGTTTCCTATAGGGGCAGAACAGTGAGCTTGCTCAGAACAAAAGAACTGTGCTTCCTACACACGGGCCATATCTAGTTCAACTCTGCTTAGGAAACTGACAAGAACAGTAGCTCCTCTTCAGTCCGATACACCGTACTTGCTGGGAAAAGACGCAAGTGCTATATGCCTTGTATAGGGCAATGGGAGCGCAATAGAGACTTTCCTTACCAGAAAACAACTCTTGTTCGTAGGACCAGAAACTGCATGGGATTCAACTCCATTTAGGACTAGGAAACAAACGCTAGCTTGCCTTACAAAAACACACTCTGCTTTTGAGAAAAGAGCGCGCTTCTACTCTACTGTGTTTCCTATGAGGCCAGAACAGTGAGCTTGCTCAGAACATAAGAACTGTGCTTCCTACACACATAGCCATATCATGTTCAACTCTGCTTAGGAAACTGACTAGAACAGTAGCTCCTCTTCAGTCCGATACACTGTACTTGCTGGGAACAGACGCGGGAGCTATTTGCACTGTGTATGGCAAGGGGAGCACAATAGTGTCTTTCCTTACCAGAAAACAACTCTTGCTCTTAGGACCAGAAACTGCATGGGATTCAACTCCATTTAGGACTGGGAAACAAACGCTAGCTCGCCTTACAAAAAACACACTCTGCTTTAGAGAAAAGAGCACTCTTCAACTCTACTGTGTTTCCTATATGGCCATAACAGTGAGCTTGGTCAGAACAAAAGAACTGTGCTTCCTACAAACGGGCCATAACTAGTTCAACTCTGCTTAGGAAACTGACAAGAACAGTAGCTCCTCTTCAGTCCGAAACACTGTACTTGCTGGGAACAGACGCGAGTGCTATTTGCACTGTGTATGGCAATGGGAGCGCAATAGTGACTTTCCTTACCAGAAAACATCTATTGCTCGTAAGACCAGAAACTGCATGTGATTCAACTCCTTTTAGGACTGGGATACAAATGCTAGCTCGCCTTACATGACACACACTCTGCTTTTGAGAAAAGAGCACTCTTCTACTCTACTGTGTTTCCTATGGGGTCTGAACAGTGAGCTTGCTCAGAACAAAAGAACTGTGCTTCCTACACACACCGGCCATATCTAGTTCAACTCTGCTTCGGAAACTGACAAGAACAGTAGCTCCTCTTCAGTCCAAGACACTGTAATTTCGGGGAACAGACGCGAGTGCTATTTGCACTGTGTATGGCAGTTGGAGCACAATCGTGACTCGTCTTACCAGAAAACAACTCTTGCTCGTAGGACAAAAAACTGCATGTGACTCAACTCCATTTAGGACTGGGAAACAAACGCTAGCTCGCCTTACAAGAAACACACTCTGCTTTAGAGAAAAGAGCACTCTTCTACTCTACTGTGTTTCCTTTGGGTCTGAACAGTGAGCTTGCTCAGAAAAAAAGGACTGTGCTTCCTACACACACGGCCATAACTAGTTCATTTCTGCTTAGGAACCTGACAAGAACAGTAGATCCTCTTCAGTCCAATACACTGTGCTTGCTGCTAACAGACGCCAGTGCTATTTGTCCTGTGTATGGCAATGGCAGCACAATAGTGACTCTTCTTACCATAAAACAACTCTTGCTCGTAGGACCAGAAACTGCATGTGATTCAACTCCATTTAGGACTGGGAAACAAAAGCTAGCTCACCTTACAAGAAACACACTCTGCTTTAGAGAAAAGAGCACTCTTCTACTCTACTGTGTTTCCTATGGGGCCAGAACAGTGAGCTTGCTCAGAACAAAAGAACTGTGCTTCCTACACACGGGCCATATCTAGTTCAACTCTGCTTAGGTAACTGACAAGAACAGTAGCTCCTCTTCAGTCCAATACACTGAGCTTGCTCAGAACAAAAGAACTGTACTTCCTACACACACGGGCTATATCTAGTTCAACTCTCTTAGGAAACTGAGAAGAACAGTAGCTCCTCTTCAGTCCAATACCCTTTACTTGCTGGGAACAGACACGAGTGCTATTTGTCCTGTGTATGGCAATGGCAGCGGAATAGTGATTCTTCTTACCATAAAACAACTCTTGCTCATAGGACGAGAAACTGCATGTGATTCAACTCCATTTAGGACTGGGAAAGAAACGCTAGCTAGCCTTACAATAAACACACTCTGCTTTAGAGAAAAGAGCACTCTTCTACTCTACTGTGTTTCCTATGAGGTCCAAACAGTGAGCTTGCTCAGAACAAAAGAACTGTGCTTCCTACACACATGGACCATATCTAGTTCAACTCTGCTTAGGAAACTGACAAGAACAGTAGCTCCTATTCAGTCCAATACACTGTAATAGCTGGGAACACACGCGAGTGCTATTTGCACTTTGTATGTCAATGAGAGCGCAATAGTGACTTTCCTTACCAGAAAACAACTCTTGCTCATAGGACCAGAAACTGCATGTGATTCAACTCCATTTAGGACTGGGAAACAAATGCTAGCTCGCCTTACTTCAAACAAACACTGCTTTTGAAAAAAGATCACTCTTCTACTCTACTGTGTTTCCTATGGGGTCCGAAAAGTGAGCTTGCTCAGAACAAAAGAACTGTGCTTCCTACACACACGGGCCATATCTAGTTCAACTCTGCTTAGGAAACTGACATGAACAGTAGATCCTCTTCAGTCCAATACACTGTACTTGCTGGGAACAGTTGCAAGTGCTATTTGCACTGTGTATGGAAATGGGAGTGCAATAGTGACTCTTCTTACCAGAAAAAAACTCTTGCTCGTAGGACCAGAACCTGCATGTGTCTCAACTCCATTTAGGACTGGGAAAGAAACGCTAGCTCGCCTTCCAAGAAAAACACTCTGCTTTTGAGAAAAGAGCATCTTCTAATATACTGTGTTTCCTATAGGGCCAGAACAGTGAGTATCCTCAGAACAAAAGAACTGTGCTTCCTGCACACATGGGCCATATCTATTCAATTCTGCTTAGGAAACTGACAAGAACAGTAGATCCTCTTCAGTCCAATACACTGTACATGCTGGGAACAGACGCCAGTACTATTTGCCCTGTGTATGACAATAGGAGCACAATAGTGACTCTTCTTACCAGAAAACAACTCTTGCTCCTAGGACCAGAAACTGCATGTGATTCAACTCCATTTAAGACTGGGAAACAAACGCTAGCTCGCCTTACAAGAAAAACACTCTGCTTTTGAGAAAAGAGCACTCTTCTACTCTTCTGTGTTTTTTATAGGGCCAGAGCAGTGAGTTTGATCAGAACAAAAGAACTGTGCTTCCTTCACAAGGGCCATATCTAGTTCAACTCTGCTTAGGAAACTGAAAAGAACAGTAGCTCCTCTTCAGTCCGATACACTGTACTTTCTGGGAATGGACCGAGTGCTATTTGCACTATGTATGGCAATGGGAGCGCAATAGTGACTTTCCTTACCAGAAAACAACTCTTGCTCCTAGGACCAGAAACTGCATGTGATTCAACTCCATTTAGGACTGGGAAACAAATGCTAGCTCGCCTTACATGAAACACACTCTGCTTTTGAGAAAAGAGCACTCTTCTACTCTACTGTGTTTCCTATGGGTCCAAACAGTGAGCTTGCTCAGAACAAAAAAACTGTGCTTCCTACACACGGACCATATCTAGTTCAACTCTGCTTAGGGAACTGACAGTACAGTAGCTCCTATTCAGTCCAATACACAGTACTTCCTGGGAACAGACGCGAGTGCTATTTGTAATGTGTATGGCAATGGGAGCACAATAGTGACTTTCCTTACCAGAAAACAACTCTTGCTCGTAGGACCAGAAACTGCATGTGATTCAACTCCATTTAGGACTAGGAAACAAACGCTAGCTCGCCTTACAAGAAATACACTCTCCTTTTGAGAAAAGAGCACTGCTGTGGGATGTATGGCAAATGTGTTGCTAATTAATCAATAAAACACTGATTGGCCGTTGGCTAGGCAGGAAGTGTAGGCGGGGCAAGGAGGAGAATAAAGCAGGGAAGTGGAAGGCTGAGAGAGAGACACTGCCAGCCGCCATCAGGACAAGGAAGATGTAAGGTACCAGTAAGCCATGAGCCATGTGGCAAAGTAAAAATTAATAGAAATCTGCTAAATATAAGAGTAAGAGCTAGACAATAACAGGCCTGAGCTAATGGCCAAGCAGTTTAAATAATGTAAGAGTCTTTGTGTTTATTTTATAAGTGGGCTCTGAGACTGGCGGGACTTGGTGGTGGGAGCTGGAGAGAAATTCTCCAGCAACAAATGGCGTCCAATGTGTTGGCAAGAGTTTCCACCTAAAAACTGAGAAAAAAAGATTCTAAAACGGAGCTAAAAACAGCTCCTAGTTGTCTTTTTCAAGCTAGTGGCAGCCTGCGTGTTTGAGCTACTATGGCGGGTTCCTGGCGTGCATGCTTGACCTGCAGTATGGCGGGAATGAGGCCTCTGCAAGTGGCACATTAAGCTGTGTGGTGGATTTAGCCTTTGCTAGTACAAAACAAAACAAAACAAAACAAAAAAGAGATTTCTGGGCTACACGCTGCTTTGATAGAAGCAGAGACCCACTATTTCTGAGAGTTGATGGCTCCCAGAGCTGGCGGAAAACGTAGCCATGTTGGGAATCTGAGGTGGGCGGAGCCAGCAGCCACAGCTGCTGCAGTTTAAAGCAATAGATTCACAATAAGACAGATTCAGATGTAATAGTTTACAATGTGTGTAAAAGATACGTAGGCTTGAAAGAGACAAAAAAGGTGATATATAGAGTTATAGAAACAAATACATAGTTTTAAAAAATAAAGTCATTAAAGAGACAGTAAAGGTAGTATAAAAAATAAGCCACGTAAAAATGGATATTACACAGAGAATCTGGATTGTGTTGTCGTTGGGACTTTTAACTGCAGAAAAACATTTGATTGTAAAAGCTGTAGAGTTATGCCAAAATGTATATTTTAAAGATACCTTGACTTCAAAATTTGGATGTAAGGATATGTTGCTTTGGAAAAGAGTCTCTTTTGTTTCCACAGAAAGCCAGAGGCTATGGATTTGGTCAAGATTAAGATACATCAGGTTTGACCAGCCAAGACCCCCTGAAGGTCTTCTATGACACCATGGCCCAGATGATCCAACATCCAGAATGGTTTAAAGGCATCTGGCTCAGACGATACAGCCTCATGGAATATTCCATAATTCTAAATTTTTTTTTGTTTCCCTACAAGATACAGCGCCCCCTTCCTGCAGGAAGTAGTAAGAGAAGCTACGCCCAAATTGCCAAATTATATGTAATTTTACTTTGTTAAGGTTAAAACCTTCCTTTTAAAAAAAAAAGGGGGAAGTGCTGTGGGATGTATGGCAAATGTGTTGCTAATTAATCAATAAAACACTGATTAGCCGTTGGCTAGGCAGGAAGTGTAGGCTGGGCAAGGAGGAGAATAAAGCGGGGAAGTGGAAGGCTGAGAGAGAGACACTGCCAGCCGCCATCAGGACCAGGAAGATGTAAGGTACCAGTAAGCCATGAGCCATGTGGCAAAGTAAAGATTAATAGAAATGGGCTAAATATAAGAGAAAGAGCTAGACAATAACAGGCCTGAGCTAATGGCCAAGCAGTTTAAATAATGTAAGAGTCTTTGTGTTTATTTTATAAGTGGGCTCTGAGACTGGCAGGACTTGGTGGTGGGAGCTGGAGAGAAATTCTACAGCAACAGAGCACTCTTCTACTCTACTGTGTTTCCTATGGGGTAAAAACAGTGAGCTTGCTCAGAACAAAAGAACTGTGCTTCCTACACACATGGACCATATCTAGTTCAACTCTGCTTAGGAAACTGACAAGAACAGTAGCTCCTATTCAGTCCAATACACTGTACTTGCTGGGAACAGACACGAGTGCTATTTGCACTGTGTATGGAATTTGGAGCGCAATAGTGACTCTTCTTACCAGAAAACAACTCTTTCTCGTAGGAACAAAAACTGCCTGTGACTCAACTCCATTTATGACTGGGAAACAAACGCTAGCTCGCCTTACAAGAAACACACTCTGCTTTAGAGAAAAGAGCACTCTTCTACTCTACTGTGTTTCCTATAGGGCCAGAACAGTGACCTTGCTCAGAACAAAAGAACTCTGCTTCCTACACACACGGGCCATATCTCGTTCAACTCTGCTTAGGAAACTGACAAGCACAGTAGCTCCTCTTCAGTCCAATACACTGTACTTGCTGGGAACAGACGCGAGTGCTATTTGCACTGTGTATGGCAGTGGGAACACAATAGTGACTTTCCTTACCAGAAAACATCTCTTGCTCGTAGGACCAGAAACTGCATGTGATTCAACTCCATTTAGGACTGGGAAACAAACGCTAGCTCGCCTTACAAGAAACATACTCTGCTTTTAAGAAAAGAGCACTCTTCTACTCTACTGTGTTTCCTATAGGGAAAGAACAGTGAGCTTGCTCAGAACAAAGAACTGTGCTTCCTACACACATGGCCGTATCTAGTTCAATTCTGCTTAGGAACCTGACAAGAACAGTAGATCCTCTTCAGTCCAATACACTGTACTTGCTGGGATCAGACGCCAGTGCTATTTGTCCTGTGTATGGCAATGGCAGCGCAATAGTGACTCTTCTTACGAGAAAAAACCCTTGCCCGTAGGACCAGAAACTGCATGGGATTCAACTCCATTTAGGACTGGGAAACAAACGCTAGCTCGCCTTACAAGAAACACACTCTGCTTTTGAGAAAAGAGCACTCTTCTACTCTACTGTGTTTCCTATGGGGTCCAAACAGTGAGCTTGCTCAGAACAAAAGAACTGTGCTTCCTACACACATCGACCATATCTAGTTCAATTCTGCTTAGGAACCTGACAAGAACAGTAGATCCTCTTCTGTACAATACACTGTACTTGCTGGGAAAAGACGTGAGTGCTATTTGCATTGTGTAGGGCAATGGGAGCACAATAGTGACTTTCCTTACCAGAAAACAGCTCTTTTTCATAGGACCAGAAACTGCATGTGATTCAACTCCATTTAGGACTAGGAAACAAACGCTAGCTCGCCTTACAAAAACACACTCTGCTTTTGAGAAAAGAGCACTCTTCTACTCTACTGTGTTTCCAATAGAGCCAGAACAGTGAGCTTGTTCAGAACATAAGAACTGTGCTTCCTACACACACGGGCCATATCTAGTTCAACTCTGCTTAGGAAACTGACAAGAACAGTAGCTCCTCTTCAGTCCGATACACTGTACTTGCTGGGAATAGACACGAGAGCTATTTGAACTATGTATGGCAAGGGGAGCGCAATAGTGACTTTCCTTACCAGAAAACAACTCTTGCTCTTAGGACCAGAAACTGCATGAGATTCAACTCCATTTAGGACTGGGAAACAAACGCGAGCTCGCCTTACAAGAAACACACTCTGCTTTTGAGAAAAGAGCACTCTTATACTCTACTGTGTTTACTATGGTGTCCGAACAGTGAGCTTGCTCAGAACAAAAGAACTGTGCTTCCTACACACACGGCCATATCTAGTTCAAGTCTGCTTAGGAACCTGACAAGAACAGTAGCTCCTCTTCAGTCCGATACACTGTACTTGCTGGGAACAGACGCCAGTGCTATTTGTCCTGTGTATGGCAATGGCAGCGCAATAGTGACTCTTCTTACCAGAAAACAACTCTTGCTCGTAGCACCAGAAACTGCATGTGATTCCACACCATTTAGGACTGGGAAACAAACTCTAGCTCGCTTTACAAGAAACACACTCTGCTTTTGAGAAAAGAGCACTCTTCTACTCTACTGTGTTTCCTAGGTGTTCCGAAAAGTGAGCTTGATCAGAACAAAAAAACTGTGCTTCCTACACACACGGTCATATCTAGTTCAAGTCTGCTTAGTAACCTGACAAGAACAATAGCTCCTCTTCCGTCCAATACACTGTACTTGCAGGGAACAGACGCAAGTGCTATTTGCACTGTGCATGGCAATTGGAGCGCAATAGTGACTTCTCTTACCAGAAAACAACTCTTGCTCGCAGGACAAAAAACTGCATGTTACTGAACTCCATTTAACTGGGAAACAAACGCTAGCTCGACTTCCAAGAAACACACTCTGCTTTTGAGAAAAGAGCACTCTTCTACTCTACTGTGTTTCCTATGTGTCCGAACAGTGAGCTTGCACAGAACAAAAAAACTGTGCTTCCTACTCACACGGCCATATCTAGTTCAACTTTGCATAGGAAACTGACAAGAACAGTAGCTCCTCTTTAGTCCGATACACTGTACTTGCTGGAAAGAGACGCGAGTGCTATTTGCACTGTGTATGTCAATGGGAGCACAATAGTGACTCGTCCTACCAGAAAACAACTCTTGCTCGTAGGACCAGAAACTGCATGTGTTTCAACTCCATTTAGGATTGGGAAACAAACGCTAGCTCGCCTTACAAGAAACACACTCGGCTTTAGAGAAAAGAGCACTCTTCTACTCTACTGTGTTTCCTATAGGGCCAGAACAGTGAGCTTGCTCAGAACGTAGGAACTGTGCTTCCTACACACGGGCCATATCTAGTTGAACTCTGCTTAGGAAACTGACAAGAACAGTAGCTCCTCTTCAGTCCAATACACTGTACTTGCTGGGAAAAGACGCGAGTGCTATTTGTACTGTGGATGGCAATAGAAGCACAATAGTGACTTTCCTTACCAGAAAACAACTCTTGCTCGTAGGACCAGAAACTGCATGTGATTCAAATCCATTTAGGACTGGGAAACAAATGCTAGCTCGCCTTACATGAAACACACTCTGCTTTTGAGAAAAGAGCACTCTTCTTCTCTACTGTGTTTCCTATGGGGTCCGAACAGTGAGCTTGCTCAGAACAAAAGAACTGTGCTTCCTACATTCACGGGCCATATCTAGTTCAACTCTGCTTATGAAACTGACAAGAACAGTAGCTCCTCTTCAGTCCAATACACTTTACTTGCGGGAAACAGACGCGAGTGCTATTTGCACTTGGTATGGCAATTTTAGCACAATAGTGACTCGTCTTACCAGAAAGCAACTCTTGCTCGTAGGACAAAAAACTGCAAGTGACTCAACTCCATTTAGGACTGGGAAACAAACGCTAGCTCGCCTTACAAGAAACATACTCTTTTAGAGAAAAGAGCACTCTTCTACTCTACTGTGTTTCCTCTGTGGCCAGAACAGTGAGCTTGCTCAGAACATAAGAACTGTGCTTCCTACACACACGGCCATATCTAGTTCAACTTTGCATAGGAAACTGACAAGAACAGTAGCTCCTCTTTAGTCCGATACACTGTACTTGCTGGAAAGAGACGCGAGTGCTATTTGCACTGTGTATGTCAATGGGAGCACAATAGTGACTCGTCCTACCAGAAAACAACTCTTGCTCGTAGGACCAGAAACTGCATGTGATTCAACTCCATTTAGGATTGGGAAACAAACGCTAGCTCGCCTTACAAGAAACACACTCGGCTTTAGAGAAAAGAGCACTCTTCTACTCTACTGTGTTTCCTATAGGGCCAGAACAGTGAGCTTGCTCAGAACGTAAGAACTGTGCTTCCTACACACGGGCCATATCTAGTTGAACTCTGCTTAGGAAACTGACAAGAACAGTAGCTCCTCTTCAGTCCAATACACTGTACTTGCTGGGAAAAGACGCGAGTGCTATTTGTACTGTGGATGGCAATAGAAGCACAATAGTGACTTTCCTTACCAGAAAACAACTCTTGCTCGTAGGACCAGAAACTGCATGTGATTCAACTCCATTTAGGACTGGGAAACAAATGCTAGCTCGCCTTACATGAAACACACTCTGCTTTTGAGAAAAGAGCACTCTTCTACTCTACTGTGTTTCCTATTATGTCCGAACAGTGAGCTTGCTCAGAACAAAAGAACTGTGCTTCCTACATTCACGGGCCATATCTAGTTCAACTCTGCTTATGAAACTGTCAAGAACAGTAGCTCCTCTTCAGTCCAATACACTTTACTTGCGGGGAACAGACGCGAGTGCTATTTGCACTGTGTATGGCAATTTTAGCACAATAGTGACTCGTCTTACCAGAAAGCAACTCTTGCTCGTAGGACAAAAAAACTGCAAGTGACTCAACTCCATTTAGGACTGGGAAACAAACGCTAGCTCGCCTTACAAGAAACACACTCTGCTTTAGAGAAAAGAGCACTCTTCTACTCTACTGTGTTTCCTCTGTGGCCAGAACAGTGAGCTTGCTCAGAACATAAGAACTGTGCTTCCTACACACACGGCCATATCTAGTTCAACTTTGCATAGGAAACTGACAAGAACAGTAGCTCCTCTTTAGTCCGATACACTGTACTTGCTGGAAAGAGACGCGAGTGCTATTTGCACTGTGTATGTCAATGGGAGCACAATAGTGACTCGTCCTACCAGAAAACAACTCTTGCTCGTAGGACCAGAAACTGCATGTGATTCAACTCCATTTAGGATTGGGAAACAAACGCTAGCTCGCCTTACAAGAAACACACTCGGCTTTAGAGAAAAGAGCACTGTTCTACTCTACTGTGTTTCCTATAGGGCCAGAACAGTGAGCTTGCTCAGAACGTAAGAACTGTGCTTCCTACACACGGGCCATATCTAGTTGAACTCTGCTTAGGAAACTGACAAGAACAGTAGCTCCTCTTCAGTCCAATACACTGTACTTGCTGGGAAAAGACGCGAGTGCTATTTGTACTGTGGATGGCAATAGAAGCACAATAGTGACTTTCCTTACCAGAAAACAACTCTTGCTCGTAGGACCAGAAACTGCATGTGATTCAACTCCATTTAGGACTGGGAAACAAATGCTAGCTCGCCTTACATGAAACACACTCTGCTTTTGAGAAAAGAGCACTCTTCTACTCTACTGTGTTTCCTATTATGTCCGAACAGTGAGCTTGCTCAGAACAAAAGAACTGTGCTTCCTACATTCACGGGCCATATCTAGTTCAACTCTGCTTATGAAACTGTCAAGAACAGTAGCTCCTCTTCAGTCCAATACACTTTACTTGCGGGGAACAGACGCGAGTGCTATTTGCACTGTGTATGGCAATTTTAGCACAATAGTGACTCGTCTTACCAGAAAGCAACTCTTGCTCGTAGGACAAAAAAACTGCAAGTGACTCAACTCCATTTAGGACTGGGAAACAAACGCTAGCTCGCCTTACAAGAAACACACTCTGCTTTAGAGAAAAGAGCACTCTTCTACTCTACTGTGTTTCCTCTGTGGCCAGAACAGTGAGCTTGCTCAGAACATAAGAACTGTGCTTCCTACACACACGGCCATATCTAGTTCAACTTTGCATAGGAAACTGACAAGAACAGTAGCTCCTCTTTAGTCCGATACACTGTACTTGCTGGAAAGAGACGCGAGTGCTATTTGCACTGTGTATGTCAATGGGAGCACAATAGTGACTCGTCCTACCAGAAAACAACTCTTGCTCGTAGGACCAGAAACTGCATGTGATTCAACTCCATTTAGGATTGGGAAACAAACGCTAGCTCGCCTTACAAGAAACACACTCGGCTTTAGAGAAAAGAGCACTCTTCTACTCTACTGTGTTTCCTATAGGGCCAGAACAGTGAGCTTGCTCAGAACGTAAGAACTGTGCTTCCTACACACGGGCCATATCTAGTTGAACTCTGCTTAGGAAACTGACAAGAACAGTAGCTCCTCTTCAGTCCAATACACTGTACTTGCTGGGAAAAGACGCGAGTGCTATTTGTACTGTGGATGGCAATAGAAGCACAATAGTGACTTTCCTTACCAGAAAACAACTCTTGCTCGTAGGACCAGAAACTGCATGTGATTCAACTCCATTTAGGACTGGGAAACAAATGCTAGCTCGCCTTACATGAAACACACTCTGCTTTTGAGAAAAGAGCACTCTTCTACTCTACTGTGTTTCCTATTATGTCCGAACAGTGAGCTTGCTCAGAACAAAAGAACTGTGCTTCCTACATTCACGGGCCATATCTAGTTCAACTCTGCTTATGAAACTGTCAAGAACAGTAGCTCCTCTTCAGTCCAATACACTTTACTTGCGGGGAACAGACGCGAGTGCTATTTGCACTGTGTATGGCAATTTTAGCACAATAGTGACTCGTCTTACCAGAAAGCAACTCTTGCTCGTAGGACAAAAAAACTGCAAGTGACTCAACTCCATTTAGGACTGGGAAACAAACGCTAGCTCGCCTTACAAGAAACACACTCTGCTTTAGAGAAAAGAGCACTCTTCTACTCTACTGTGTTTCCTCTGGGGCCAGAACAATGAGCTTGCTCAGAACATAAGAACTGTGCTTCCTACACACACGGCTATATCTAGCTGAACTCTGCTTAGGAAACGGACAAGAACAGTAGCTCCTCTTCAGTCCAATACACTGTACTTGCGGGGAACAGACTCCAGTGCTATTTGCACTGTGTATGGCAATTGGAGCACAATAGTGACTTGTCTTACGAGAAAACAACTCTTGCTCGTACGACAAAAAACTGCATGTGACTCAACTCCATTTAGGACTGGGAAACAAATGGTAGCTCGACTTCCAAGACACACTCTGCTTTTGAGAAAAGAGCACTCTTCTACTCTACTGTGTTTCCTAGGTGTTCCAAAAAGTGAGCTTGCTCAAAACAAAAAAACTGTGCTTCCTACACACACAGCCATATCTAGTTCAAGTCTGCTTAGGAACCTGACAAGAACAGTAGATCCTATTCAGTCCAATACACTGTACTTGCTGGGAAGAGACGCCAGTGCTATTTGTCCTGTGTATGGCAATGGCAGCGCAATAGTGACTTTCCTTACCAGAAAACAACTCTTGCTCGTAGGACCAGAAACAGCATGGGATTCAACTCCATTTAGGACTGGGAAATAAACTCTTGCTCGCTTTACAAGAAACACACTCTGCTTTAGAGAAAAGAGCACTCTTCTCCTCTACTGTGTTTCCTATAGGGCCAGAACAGTGAGGTTGCTCAGAAAAAAAGAACTGTACTTCCTACACACACGGGCCATATCTAGTTCAACTCTGCTTAGGAAACTGACAAGAACAGTAGCTCCTCTTCGGTCCAATACAATGTACTTGCTGGGAACAGACGGGAGGGCTATTTTCACTGTGTATGGCAATGGGAGCGCAATTGTGATTTCCTTACCAGAAAACAACTCTTGCTCGTAGGACCAGAAACTGCATGTGATTCCACTCCATTTAGGACTGGGAAACAAACGCTAGCTCGCCTTACAAGAAACACTCTCTGCTTTAGAGAAAAGAGCACTCTTCTACTCTACTGTGTTTCCTATGTGGTCAAAACAGTGAGCTTATTCAGAACAAAAAAACTGTGATTCCTACACACACGGACCATATCTAGTTCAACTCTGCTTAGGAAACTGACAAGAACAGTAGCTCCTATTCAGTCCAATACACTGTACTTGCTGGGAAAAGACGCGATTGCTATTTACCTTGTGTAGGGCAATAGGAGCGCAATAGTGACTTTCCTTACCAGAAAACAGCTCTTTTTCGTAGGACCAGAAACTGCAAGTGATTCAACTCCATTTAGGACTAGGAAACAAACCCTAGCTTGCCTTACAAAAACACACTCTGCTTTTGAGAAAAGAGCACTCTTCTACTCTACTGTGTTTCGTACAGGGACAGAACAGTGAGCTTGCTCAGAAAAAAACAACTGTACTTCCTACACACACGGGCCATATCTAGTTCAACTCTGCTTAGGAAACTGACAAGAACAGTAGCTCCTCTTCAGTCCGATACTCTGTACTTGCTGGGAACAGACGCCAGTGCTATTTGCACTGTGTATGGCAATGGGAGCGCAATAGTGACTTTCCTTACCAGAAAACAACTCTTGCTCGTAAGACCAGAAACTGCATGTGATTCAACTCCATTTAGGACTGGGAAACAAATGCTAGCTCGCCTTACATGAAACACACTCTGCTTTTGAGAAAAGAGCACTCTCCTACTCTACTGTGTTTCCTATGGGGTCCGAACAGTGAGCTTGCTCAGAACAAAAGAACTGTGCTTCCTACACACACGGCCATATCTAGTTCAACTGTGCTTAGGAAACTGACAAGAACAGTAGCTCCTCTTCCGTCCAATACACTGTACTTGCGGGGAACAGACGCGAGTGCTATTTGCACTGTGTATGGCAGTTGGAGCGCAATAATGACTTGTCTCACCAGAAAACAACTTTTGCTCATAGGACAAAAAACTTCATGTGACTCAACTCCATTTAGGACTGGGAAAAAACCGCTAGCTCGCCTTACAAGAAATACACTCCGATTTTGAGAAAAGAGAACTCTTCTACTCTACTGTGTTTCCTATGTGTTCCGAACAGTGAGCTTGCTCAGAACAAAAAAACTGTGCTTCCTACACACACGGGCATATCTAGTTCAAGTCTGCTTAGGAACCTGACAAGAACAGTAGAACCTCTTCTGTCCAATACACTGTACTTGCTGGGAACAGACGCCAGTGCTATTTGTCCTGTGTATGGCAATGGCAGTGCAATAGTGTCTCTTCTTACCAGAAAACAACTCTTGCTCGTAGGAGCAGAAACTGCATGTGATTCCACTCCATTTAGGACTGGGAAACAAACGCTAGCTCGCCTTACAAGAAACACACTCTGCTTTTGAGAAAAGAGCACTCTTCTACTCTACTGTGTTTCCTATAGGGCCAGAACAGTGAACTTGCTCAGAACAAAAGAACTGTGCTTCCTACACACACGGCCATATCTAGTTCAATTCTGCTTAGGAACCTGACAAGAACAGTAGATCCTCTTCAGTCCAATACACTGTAATTGCTGGGAACAGACGCCAGTGCTGATCGTTCTGTGTATGGCAATGGCAGCGCAATAGTGACTCTTCTTACCAGAAAACAACTCTTGCTCGTAGGACCAGAAACTGCATGTGATTCAACTCCATTTAGGACAGGGAAACAAAAGCTAGCTCACCTTACAAGAAACAAACTCTGCTTTAGAGAAAAGAGCACTCTTCTACTGTATTGTGTTTCCTATAGGGCCAGAACAGTGAGCTTGCTCAGAACAAAAGAACTGTGTTTCCTACACACGGGCCATATCTAGTTTAACTCTGCTTAGGAAACTGACAAGAACAGTAGCTCCTCTTCAGTCCGATACACTGTACTTGCTGGGAAGAGAAGAGAGTGCTATTTGCACTTTGTATGGCAATGGGAGCACTTTCTTTAGTGACTTTCTTTACCAGAAAACAACTCTTGCTCGTAAGACCAGAAACTTCAAGTGATTCAACTCCATTTAGGACTGGGAAACAAATGCTAGCTCGCCTTACATGAAACACACTCTGCTTTTGAGAAAAGAGCACTCTTCTACTCTACTGTGTTTCCTATGGGGTCCGAACAGTGAGCTTGCTCAGAACAAAAGAACTGTGCTTCCTACACACACGGGCCATATCTAGTTCAACTCTGCTTAGGAAACTGACAAGAACAGTAGCTCCTCTTCGGTCCAATACACTGTACTTGCGGGGAACAGACGCGAGTGCTATTTGCACTGTGTATGGCAACTGGAGCACAATAGTGACTTGTCTTACCAGAAAACAACTCTTGCTCATAGGACAAAAAACTGCATGTGACTCAACTCCATTTAGGACTGGGAAACAAACGCTAGCTCGCCTTACAAGAAACACACTCTGCTTTTGATAAAAGAGCACTCTTCTACTCTACTGTGTTTCCTATGGGGTCCGAACAGTGAGCTTGCTCAGAACAAAAGAACTGTGCTTCCTACACACAAGGCCATATCTGGTTCAATTCTGCTTAGGAACCTGACAAAAAGAGTAGATCCTCTTCAGTCCAATACACTGTACTTGCTGGGAACAGACGCCAGTGCTATTTGTCCTGTGTATGGCAATGGCAGCACAATAGTGACTCTTCTTACCAGAAAACAACTCTTGCTCGTAGGACCAGAAACTGCATGTGATTCCACTCCATTTAGGACTGGGAAACAAACTCTAGCTCGCTTTACAAGAAACACACTCTGCTTTTGAGAAAAGAGCACTCTTCTACTCTACTGTTTTTCCTATAGGGCCAGAACAGTGAGCTTGCTCAGAACAAAAGAACTGTGCTTCCTACACACGGGCCATATCTCATTCAACTCTGCTTAGGAAACTGACAAGAACAGTAGCTCCTCTTCAGTCCGATACACTGTACTTGCTGGGAACAGACGCAAGTGCTATTTCCAATGTGTATGGCAATGGTAGCGCAATAGTGACTTTCCTTACCAGAAAACAACTCTTGATCGTAGGACCAGAAACTGCATGTGATTCAACTCCATTTAGGACTGGGAAACAAATGCTAGCTCGCCTTACATGAAACACACTCTGCTTTTGAGAAAAGAGCACTCTTCTAATCTACTGTGCTTCCTATGGGGTCCGAACAGTTAGCTTGCTCAGAACAAAAGAACTGTGCTTCCTACACACACGGGCCATATCTAGTTCAACTCTGCTTAGGAAACTGACAAGAACAGTAGATCTTCTTCAGTCCAATACACTGTACTTGCGGGGAACAGACGCGAGTGCTATTTGTACTGTGTATGGCAATTGGAGCACAATAGTGACTCGTCTTACCAGAAAACAATTTTTGCTAGTAGGACAAAAAACTGCATGTGACTCAACTCCATTTAGGACTGGGAAACAAACGCTAGCTCGCCTTACAAGAAACACACTCTGCTTTTGAGAAAAGAGCACTCTTCTACTCTACTGTGTTTCCTATGGGGTCCGAACAGTGAGCTTGCTCAGAACAAAAGAACTGTGCTTCCTACACACACGGACCATATCTAGTTCAACTCTGCTTAGTAAACTGACAAGAAGAGTAGCTCCTATTCAGTCCAATAGACTGTACATGCTGGGAAAAGGCGCGAGTGCTATTGGCCTTGTGAAGGGCAATGGGAGCGCAATAGTGACTTTCCTTACCAGAAAACAACTCTTGTTCCTAGGACCAGAAACTGCATGTGATTCAAATCCATTTAGGACTAGGAAACAAACGCTAGCTTGCCTTACAAAAACACACTCTGCTTTTGAGAAAAGAGCACTCTTCTACTCTACTGTGTTTCCTATAGGGCCAGAAGAGTGAACTTGCTCAGAACATAAGAACTGTGCTTCCTACACACACGGGCCATGTCTAGTTCAACTCTGCTTAGGAAACTGACAAGAACAGTAGCTCCTCTTCAGTCTGATACACTGTACTTACTGGGAACAGACGCGAGAGCTATTTGCATTGTGTATGGCAAGGGGGGCTCAATAGTGACTTTCCTTACCAGTAAACAACTCTTGCTCGTAGGACCAGAAACTGCATGTGATTCAACTCCATTTTTAGACTTGGAAACAAATGCCAGCTCGCATACATGAAACACACTCTGCTTTTGAGAAAAGAGTACTCTTCTACTCTACTGTGTTTCCTATGGGGTCCGAACAGTGAGTTTGCACAGAACAAAATAACTGTGCTTCCTACACACACGGGCCATATCTAATTCAACTCTGCTTAGGAAACCAACAAGAACAGTAGCTCCTCTTCAGTCCGATACACTGTACTTGCTGGGAACAGACGCGAGTGCTATTTGTACTGTGTAAGGCAATGGGAGCGCAATAGTGACTTTCCTTACCAGAAAACAACTCTTGATCGTAGGAGCAGAAACTGCATGTGATTCAACTCCACTTATGAGTGGGAAACAAATGCTAGGTCGCCTTACATGAAACACACTGCTTTTGAGAAAAGAGCACTCTTCTACTCTACTGTGTTTCCTATGGTGTCCGAACAGTGAGCTTGCTCAGAACAAAAAAAACTGTACTTCCTACTCACACAGCCATATCTAGTTCAAGTCTGCTTAGGAACCTGACAAGAACAGTATATCCTCTTCAGTCCAATACACTGTACTTGCTGGGAACAGACGCCAGTGCTATTTGTCCTGTGTATGGCAATGGCAGCGCAATAGTGACTCTTCTTTCCAGAAAACAACTCTTGCTCATAGGACCAGAAACTGCATGTGATTCAACTCAATTTAGGACTGGGAAACAAATGCTAGCTCGCCTTACATGAAACACACTCTACTTTTCAGAAAAGAGCACTCTTCTACTCTACTGTACTTCCTATGGGGTCCGAACATTGAACTTGCTCAGAACAAAAGAACTGTGCTTCCTACAGACACGGGCCATATCTAGTTCAACTCTGCTTAGGAAACTGACAAAAATAGTAGATCCTCTTCAGTACAATACAATGTACTTGCGGGGAACAGACGCGAGTGCTATTTGCACTGTGTATGGCAATTGAGCACAATAGTGACTCGTCTTACCAGAAAACAACTCTTGTTCTTAGGACAAAACACTGCATTTGACTCAACTCCATTTAGGACTGGGAAACAAATGCAAGCTCGCCTTACAAGAAACACACTCTGCTTTTGAGAAAAGAGCACTCTTCTACTCTACTGTGTTTCCTATGGGGTCCGAACAGTGAGCTGTTCAGAACAAA
The DNA here is from genome assembly GCF_949786415.1 of Peromyscus eremicus. Classification (NCBI taxonomy): domain Eukaryota; kingdom Metazoa; phylum Chordata; class Mammalia; order Rodentia; family Cricetidae; genus Peromyscus; species Peromyscus eremicus. The sequence continues at coordinate 27,563 of NW_026735721.1, forward strand.
AGAACTGTGCTTCCTACACACACGGCCATATCTAGTTCAATTCTGCTTAGGAACCTGACAAGAACAGTAGATCCTCTTCAGTCCAATACACTGTACTTGCTGGGAACAGACGCCAGTGCTATTTGTCCTGTGTATGGCAATGGCAGCACAATAGTGACTCTTCTTACCAGAAAACAACTCTTGCTTGTAGGACCAGAAACTGCATGTGATTCAACTCCATTTAGGACTGGGAAACAAAAGTTAGCTCACCTTGCAAGAAACACACTCTGCTTTAGAGAAAAGAGCACTCTTCTACTCTACTGTTTTTCCTATAGGGCCAGAACAGTGAGCTTGCTCAGAACAAAAGAACTGTGCTTCCTACACACGGGCCATATCTCGTTCAACTCTGCTTAAGAAACTGACAAGAACAGTAGCTCCTCTACAGTCCGATACACTGTACTTGCTGGGAACAGACGCGAGTGCTATTTGCACTGTGTATGGCAATGGGAGCGCAATAGTGACTTTCCTTACCAGAAAACAAATCTTGCTCGTAAGACCAGAAACTGCATGTGATTCAACTCCATTTAGGACTGGGAAACAAATGCTAGCTCGCCTTACATGAAACACACTCTGCTTTTGAGAAAAGAGCACTCTTCTACTCTACTTTGTTTCCTATTGGTTCCAAACAGTGAGCTTGCTCAGAACAAAAGAACTGTGCTTCCTACACACACGGGCCATATCTAGTTCAACTCTCCTTAGGAAACTGACAAGAACAGTAGCTCCTCTTCCGTCCAATACACTGTACTTGCGGGGAACAGACGCGAGTGCTATTTGCACTCTGTATGGCAATTGGAGCACAATAGCGACTTGTCTTACCAGAAAACAACTCTTGCTCGTAGGACAAAAAACTGCATGTGACTCAACTCCGTTTAGGACTGGGAAACAAACTCTAGCTTGCTTTACAAGAAACACACTCTGCTTTTGAGAAAAGAGCACTCTTCTACTCTACTGTGTTTCCTATAGGGCCAGAACAGTGAGCTTGCTCAGAAAAAAAGAACTGTGCTTCCTACACACATGGGCCATATCTAGTTCAACTCTGCTTAGGAAACTGACAAGAACAGTAGCTCCTCTTCTGTCCAATACACTGTACTTTCTGGGAACAGACGGGAGGGCTATTTGCACTGTGTATGGCAATGGGAGCCCAATAGTGACTTTCCTTACCAGAAAACAACTCTTGCTCGTAGGACCAGAAACTGTATGTGATTCCACTCCATTTAGGAATGGGAAACAAACGGTAGCTCGCCTTACAAGAAACAGACTCTGCTTTAGAGAAAAGAGCACTCTTCTACTCTACTGTGTTTCCTATGGGGTCCAAACAGTGAGCTTGCTCAGAACAAAAGAACTGTGCTTCCTACACACACGGACCATATCTAGTTCAAGTCTTCTTAGGATCCTGACAAGAACTGTAGATCCTCTTCAGTCCAATACACTGTTCTTGCTGCGAACAGACGCCAGTGCTATTTGTCCTGTGTATGGCAATGGCAGCGTAATAGTGACTCTTCTTACCAGAAAACAACTCTTGCTCGTAGGACCAGAAATTGCATGTGATTCAACTCCATTTAGGACTGGGAAACAAATGCTAGCTCGCCTTACAAGAAACACAATCTGCATTTGAGAAAAGAGCACTCTTCTACTCTTCTGTGTTTCCTATAGGGCCAGAACAGTGAGCTTGTTCAGAAAAAAAGAACTGTACTTCCTACACACACGGCCCATATCTAGTTCAACTCTGCTTAGAAAACTGAGAAGAACAGTAGCTCCTTTGCAGTCCAATACACTGTACTTGCTGGGAACAGACAGGAGGGCTATTTGCACTGTGTATGGCAATGGGAGCGCAATAGTGACTTTCCTTACCAGAAAACAACTCTTGCTCGTAGGACCAAAAACTGCATGTGACTCCACTCCATTTAGGACTGGGAATCAAACTGTAGCTCGCCTTTCAAGAAACACACTCTGCTTTAGAGAAAGAGCACTCTTCTACTCTACTGTGTTTCCTATGGGGTCCAAACAGTGAGCTTGCTCAGAACAAAAGAACTGTGCTTCCTACACACACGGGCCATATCTATTTCAACTCTGCTTAGGAATCTGACAAGAACAGTAGCTCCTCTTCTGTCCAATACACTGTACTTGCGGGGAACAGACGCGAGTGCTATTTGCACTGTGTATGGCAATGGGAGCACAATAGTGACTCGTCTTACCAGAAAACAACTCTTGCTCGTAGGACAAAAAACTGCATGTGACTCAACTCCATTTAGGACTTGGAAACAAACGCTAGCTCGCCTTACAAGAAACACATTCTGCCTTTGAGAAAAGAGCACTCTTCTACTCTACTGTGTTTCCTATATGGCCAGAACATTGAGCTTGCTCAGAACAAAAGAACTGTGCTTCCTACACACACGGCCATATCTAGTTCAATTCTGCTTAGGAACCTGACAAGAACAGTAGCTCCTCTTCCGTCCAATACACTGTACTTGCTGGGAACAGACGCGAGTGCTATTTGCACTGTGTATGGCAATGGGAACGCAATAGTGACTTTCCTTACCAGAAAACAACTCTTGATCGTAGGACCAAAAACTGCATGTGATTCAACTCCATTTAGGACTGGGAAACAAATGCTAGCTCGCCTTACATGAAACACACTCTGCTTTTGAGAAAAGAGCACTCTTCTAATCTACTGTGCTTCCTATGGGGTCTGAACAGTGAGCTTACTCAGAAAAAAAGAACTGTGCTTCCTACACACACGGGCCATATCTAGTTCAACTCTCCTAGGAAACTGACAAGAACAGTAGATTTTCTTCAGTCCAATACACTGTACTTGCGGGGAACAGACGCGAGTGCTATTTGCACTGTGTATGGCAATGGGAGCACAATAGTGACTTTCCTTACCAGAAAACAACTCTTGCTCGTAGGAAAAAAATTGCATGTGACTCAACTCCATTTAGGACTGGGAAACAAACGCTAGCTCAACCTCCAAGAAACACACTTTGCTTTTGAGAAAAGAGCACTCTTCTACTCTACTGTGTTTCCTATATGTTCCGAACAGTGAGCTTTCTCAGAAAAAAAAAAACTGTGCTTCCTACTCACACGGCCATATCTAGTTCAAGTCTGCTTAGGAACCTGACAAGAACAGTAGATCCTCTTCAGTTCAATACACTGTACTTGCTGGGAACAGACGCATGTGCTATTTTTCCTGTGTATGGCAATGGCAGTGCAATAGTGACTCTTCTTAACAGAAAACAACTCTTGCTCGTAGGACCAGAAACTGCATTTGATTCAACTCCATTTAGGACTGGGAAACAAATTCTAGCTCGCTTTACAAGAAACACACTCTGCTTTTGAGAAAAGAGCACTCTTCTACTCTACTGTGTTTCCAATAGGGCCAGAACAGTGAGCTTGCTCAGAAAAAAAGAACTGTGCTTCCTACACACACGGGCCATATCTAGTTCAACTCTGCTTAGGAAACTGAGAAGAACAGTAGCTCCTCTTCAGTCCAATACACTGTAGTTGCTGGGAACAGACGGGAGGGCTATTTGCTCTGTGTATGGCAATGGGAGCGCAATAGTGACTTTCCTTACCAGAAAACAACTCTTGCTCGTAGGACCAGAAACTGCATGTGATTCCACTCCATTTAGGACTGGGAAACAAATGGTAGCTTGCCTTACAAGAAACACACTCTGCTTTAGAGAAAAGAGCACTCTTCTACTCTACTGTGTTTCCTATGGGGTCCAAACAGTGAGCTTGCTCAGAACAAAAGAACTGTGCTTCCTACACACACGGACCATATCTAGTTCAACTCTGCTTAGTAAACTGACAAGAAGAGTAGCTCCTATTCAGTCCAATACACTGTACTTGCTGGGAAAAGCGCGAGTGCTATTTGCCTTGTGAAGGGCAATGGGAGCGCAATAGTGACTTTCCTTACCAGAAAACAACTCTTGTTCCTAGGACCAGAATCTGCATGTGATTCAACTCCATTTAGGACTAGGAAACAAATGCTAGCTCGCCTTACAAAAACACACTCTGCTTCTGAGAAAAGAGCACTCTTCTACTCTACTGTGTTTCCTATAGGGCCAGAAGAGTGAACTTGCTCAGAACATAAGAACTGTGCTTCCTACACACACGGGCCATATATAGTTCAACTCTGCTTAGGAAACTGACAAGAACAGTAGCTCCTTTTCAGTCTGATACACTGTACTTGCTGGGAACAGACACGAGAGCTATTTGCAATGTGTATGGCAAGGGGAGCTCAATAGTGACTTTCCTTACCAGTAAACAACTCTTGCTCGTAGGACCAGAAACTGCATGTGATTCAACTCCATTTAGGACTGGGAAACAAATGCTAGCTCGCCTTACATGAAACACACTCTGCTTTTGAGAAAAGAGCACTCTTCTACTCTTCTGTGTTTCTTATATGGCCAGAACAGTGAGCTTGCTCAGAAAAAAAGAACTGTACTTCCTACACACAGGGGCCATATCTAGTTCAACTCTGCTTAGGAAACTGAGAAGAACAGTAGCTCCTTTTCAATCCAATACACTGTACTTGCTGGGAACAGACGGGAAGGCTATTTGCACTGTGTATGGCAATGGGAGCGCAATAGTGACTTTCCTTACCAGAAAACAACTCTTGCTCGTAGGACCAGAAACTGCATGTGACTCCACTCCATTTAGGACTGGGAATCAAACTGTAGCTCGCCTTTCAAGAAACACACTCTGCTTTAGAGAAAGAGCACTCTTCTACTCTACTGTGTTTCCTATGGGGTCCGAACAGTGAGCTTGCTCAGAACAAAAGAACTGTGCTTCCTACACACACGGGCCATATCTATTTCAACTCTGCTTAGGAAACTGACAAGAACAGTAGCTCCTCTTCCGTCCGATACACTGTACTTGCGGGGAACAGACGCGAGTGCTATTTGCACTGTGTATGGCAATGGGAGCACAATAGTGACTCGTCTCACAAGAAAACAACTCTTGCTCGTAGGACAAAAAACTGCATGTGACTCAACTCCATTTAGGACTTGGAAACAAACGCTAGCTCGCCTTACAAGAAACACATTCTGCCTTTGAGAAAAGAGCACTCTTCTACTCTATTGTGTTTCCTATATGGCCAGAACAGTGAGCTTGCTCAGAACAAAAGAACTGTGCTTCCTACACACACGGCCATATCTAGTTCAATTCTGCTTAGGAACCTGACAAGAACAGTAGCTCCTCTTCCGTCCAATACACTGTACTTGCTGGGAACAGACGCGAGTGCTATTTGCACTGTGTATGGCAATGGGAACGCAATAGTGACTTTCCTTACCAGAAAACAACTCTTGATCGTAGGACCAAAAACTGCATGTGATTCAACTCCATTTAGGACTGGGAAACAAATGCTAGCTCGCCTTACATGAAACACACTCTGCTTTTGAGAAAAGAGCACTCTTCTAATCTACTGTGCTTCCTATGGGGTCCGAACAGTGAGCTTACTCAGAAAAAAAGAACTGTGCTTCCTACACACACGGGCCATATCTAGTTCAACTCTCTTAGGAAACTGACAAGAACAGTAGATCCTCTTCAGTCCAATACACTGTACTTGCGGGGAACAGACGCGAGTGCTGTTTGCACTGTGTATGGCAATGGGAGCACAATAGTGACTTTCCTTACCAGAAAACAAGTCTTGCTCGTAGGACAAAAAATTGCATTTGACTCAACTCCATTTAGGACTGGGAAACAAACGCTAGCTCAACTTCCAAGAAACACACTTTGCTTTTGAGAAAAGAGCACTCTTCTACTCTACTGTGTTTCATATATGTTCCGAACAGTGAGCTTTCTCAGAAAAAAAAAAACTGTGCTTCCTACTCACACGGCCATATCTAGTTCAAGTCTGCTTAGGAACCTGACAAGAACAGTAGATCCTCTTCAGTTCAATACACTGTACTTGCTGGGAACAGACGCATGTGCTATTTGTCCTGTGTATGGCAATGGCAGTGCAATAGTGACTCTTCTTAACAGAAAACAACTCTTGCTCGTAGGACCAGAAACTGCATGTGATTCAACTCCATTTAGGACTGGGAAACAAATTCTAGCTCGCTTTACAAGAAACACACTCTGCTTTTGAGAAAAGAGCACTCTTCTACTCTACTGTGTTTCCAATAGGGCCAGAACAGTGAGCTTGCTCAGAAAAAAAGAACTGTGCTTCCTACACACACGGGCCATATCTAGTTCAACTCTGCTTAGGAAACTGAGAAGAACAGTAGCTCCTCTTCAGTCCAATACACTGTAGTTGCTGGGAACAGACGGGAGGGCTATTTGCACTGTGTATGGCAATGGGAGCGCAATAGTGACTTTCCTTACCAGAAAACAACTCTTGCTCGTAGGACCAGAAACTGCATGTGATTCCACTCCATTTAGGACTGGGAAACAAATGGTAGCTTGCCTTACAAGAAACACACTCTGCTTTAGAGAAAAGAGCACTCTTCTACTCTACTGTGTTTCCTATGGGGTCCAAACAGTGAGCTTGCTCAGAACAAAAGAACTGTGCTTCCTACACACACGGACCATATCTAGTTCAACTCTGTTTAGTAAACTGACAAGAAGAGTAGCTCCTATTCAGTCCAATACACTGTACTTGCTGGGAAAAGCGCGAGTGCTACTTGCCTTGTGAAGGGCAATGGGAGCGCAATAGTGACTTTCCTTACCAGAAAACAACTCTTGTTCCTAGGACAAGAATCTGCATGTGATTCAACTCCATTTAGGACTAGGAAACAAATGCTAGCTCGCCTTACAAAAACACACTCTGCTTCTGAGAAAAGAGCACTCTTCTACTCTACTGTGTTTCCTATAGGGCCAGAAGAGTGAACTTGCTCAGAACATAAGAACTGTGCTTCCTACACACACGGGCCATATCTAGTTCAACTCTGCTTAGGAAACTGACAAGAACAGTAGCTCCTCTTCAGTCTGATACACTGTACTTGCTGGGAACAGACGAGAGAGCTATTTGCACTGTGTATGGCAAGGGGAGCTCAATAGTGACTTTCCTTACCAGTAAACAACTCTTGCTCGTAGGACCAGAAACTGCATGTGATTCAACTCCATTTAGGACTCTGAAACAAATGCTAGCTCGCCTTACATGAAACACACTCTGCTTTTGAGAAAAGAGCACTCTTCTACTCTACTGTGTTTCTTTGAGGTCCGAACAGTGAGCTTGCTCAGAACAAAGGAACTGTGCTTCCTACACACATGGGCCATATCTAGTTCAACTCTGCTTAGAAAACTGAAAAGAACAGTAGCTCCTCTTCAGTCCAATACACTGTACTTGCTGGGAACAGGCGCATGTGCTATTTGCACTGTGTATGTCAATGGGAGCGCAATAGTGACTTTCCTTAAGAAAACAACTCTTGCTCATAGGACTAGAAACTGCATGTGATTCCACTCCATTTAGGACTGGGAAACAAATGCTAGCTCGCCTTACAAGAAACACACTCTGCTTTAGAGAAAATAGCACTGTTCTACACTACTGTGTTTCCTATGGGGTCCAAACAGTGAGCCTGCTCAGAACAAAAGAACAGTGCTTAATACACACACGGACCACATCTAGTTCAACTCTGCTTAGGAAACTGACAAGAACAGTAGCTCCTATTCAGTCCAATACACTGTACTTGCTGGGAAAAGACGCGAGTGCTATTTGCCTTGTGTAGGGCAATGGGAGCGCAATAGTGACTTTCCTTACCAGAAAACAACTCTTGTTCGTAGGACCAGAAACTGCATGTGATTCAACTCCATTTAAGACTGGGAAACAAACTCTAGCTCGCTTTACAAGAAACACACTCTGCTTTTGAGAAAAGAGCACTCTTCTACTCTACTGTGTTTCCTATAGGACCAGAACAGTGAGCTTGCTCAGAACATAAGAATTGTGCTTCCTACACACACGGGCCATATCTAGTTCAACTCTGCTTAGGAAACTGACAAGAACAGTAGCTCCTCTTCAGTCCGATACACTGTACTCTCGGGGAACAGACGCGAGTGCTGTTTGCACTGTGTATGGCAATGGGAGCACAATAGTGACTTTCCTTACCAGAAAACAAGTCTTGCTCGTAGGACAAAAAATTGCATTTGACTCAACTCCATTTAGGACTGGGAAACAAACGCTAGCTCAACTTCCAAGAAACACACTTTGCTTTTGAGAAAAGAGCACTCTTCTACTCTACTGTGTTTCATATATGTTCCGAACAGTGAGCTTTCTCAGAAAAAAAAAACTGTGCTTCCTACTCACACGGCCATATCTAGTTCAAGTCTGCTTAGGAACCTGACAAGAACAGTAGATCCTCTTCAGTTCAATACACTGTACTTGCTGGGAACAGACGCATGTGCTATTTGTCCTGTGTATGGCAATGGCAGTGCAATAGTGACTCTTCTTAACAGAAAACAACTCTTGCTCGTAGGACCAGAAACTGCATGTGATTCAACTCCATTTAGGACTGGGAAACAAATTCTAGCTCGCTTTACAAGAAACACACTCTGCTTTTGAGAAAAGAGCACTCTTCTACTCTACTGTGTTTCCAATAGGGCCAGAACAGTGAGCTTGCTCAGAAAAAAAGAACTGTGCTTCCTACACACACGGGCCATATCTAGTTCAACTCTGCTTAGGAAACTGAGAAGAACAGTAGCTCCTCTTCAGTCCAATACACTGTAGTTGCTGGGAACAGACGGGAGGGCTATTTGCACTGTGTATGGCAATGGGAGCGCAATAGTGACTTTCCTTACCAGAAAACAACTCTTGCTCGTAGGACCAGAAACTGCATGTGATTCCACTCCATTTAGGACTGGGAAACAAATGGTAGCTTGCCTTACAAGAAACACACTCTGCTTTAGAGAAAAGAGCACTCTTCTACTCTACTGTGTTTCCTATGGGGTCCAAACAGTGAGCTTGCTCAGAACAAAAGAACTGTGCTTCCTACACACACGGACCATATCTAGTTCAACTCTGTTTAGTAAACTGACAAGAAGAGTAGCTCCTATTCAGTCCAATACACTGTACTTGCTGGGAAAAGCGCGAGTGCTACTTGCCTTGTGAAGGGCAATGGGAGCGCAATAGTGACTTTCCTTACCAGAAAACAACTCTTGTTCCTAGGACAAGAATCTGCATGTGATTCAACTCCATTTAGGACTAGGAAACAAATGCTAGCTCGCCTTACAAAAACACACTCTGCTTCTGAGAAAAGAGCACTCTTCTACTCTACTGTGTTTCCTATAGGGCCAGAAGAGTGAACTTGCTCAGAACATAAGAACTGTGCTTCCTACACACACGGGCCATATCTAGTTCAACTCTGCTTAGGAAACTGACAAGAACAGTAGCTCCTCTTCAGTCTGATACACTGTACTTGCTGGGAACAGACGAGAGAGCTATTTGCACTGTGTATGGCAAGGGGAGCTCAATAGTGACTTTCCTTACCAGTAAACAACTCTTGCTCGTAGGACCAGAAACTGCATGTGATTCAACTCCATTTAGGACTCTGAAACAAATGCTAGCTCGCCTTACATGAAACACACTCTGCTTTTGAGAAAAGAGCACTCTTCTACTCTACTGTGTTTCTTTGAGGTCCGAACAGTGAGCTTGCTCAGAACAAAGGAACTGTGCTTCCTACACACATGGGCCATATCTAGTTCAACTCTGCTTAGAAAACTGAAAAGAACAGTAGCTCCTCTTCAGTCCAATACACTGTACTTGCTGGGAACAGGCGCATGTGCTATTTGCACTGTGTATGTCAATGGGAGCGCAATAGTGACTTTCCTTAAGAAAACAACTCTTGCTCATAGGACTAGAAACTGCATGTGATTCCACTCCATTTAGGACTGGGAAACAAATGCTAGCTCGCCTTACAAGAAACACACTCTGCTTTAGAGAAAATAGCACTGTTCTACACTACTGTGTTTCCTATGGGGTCCAAACAGTGAGCCTGCTCAGAACAAAAGAACAGTGCTTAATACACACACGGACCACATCTAGTTCAACTCTGCTTAGGAAACTGACAAGAACAGTAGCTCCTATTCAGTCCAATACACTGTACTTGCTGGGAAAAGACGCGAGTGCTATTTGCCTTGTGTAGGGCAATGGGAGCGCAATAGTGACTTTCCTTACCAGAAAACAACTCTTGTTCGTAGGACCAGAAACTGCATGTGATTCAACTCCATTTAAGACTGGGAAACAAACTCTAGCTCGCTTTACAAGAAACACACTCTGCTTTTGAGAAAAGAGCACTCTTCTACTCTACTGTGTTTCCTATAGGACCAGAACAGTGAGCTTGCTCAGAACATAAGAATTGTGCTTCCTACACACACGGGCCATATCTAGTTCAACTCTGCTTAGGAAACTGACAAGAACAGTAGCTCCTCTTCAGTCCGATACACTGTACTTGTGGGGAACAGAAGCGAGTGATATTTGCACTGTGTATGGCAATTGGAGCACAATAGTGACTTGTCTTACCAGAAAAAAACTCTTGCTCGTTGGACAAAAAACTGCATGTGACTCAACTCCATTTAGGACTAGGAAACAAACGCTAATTCGACTTCCAAGAAACACACTCTGCTTTTGAGAAAAGAGCACTCTTCTACTCTACTGTGTTTCCTATGTGCTCCGAACAGTGAGCTTGCTCAGAACAAAAAAACTGTGCTTCCTACACACACGGCCATATCTAGTTCAAGTCTGCTTAGGAACCTGACAAGAACAGTAGATCCTCTTCAATCCAATACACTCTACTTGCTGGGAACAGACGCGAGTGCTATTTGTCCTGTGTATGTCAATGGCAGCGCAATAGTGACTCTTCTTACCAGAAAACAACTCTTGCTCGTAGGACCAGAAACTGCATGTGATTCATCTCCATTTAGGACTGGGAAACAAACTCTAGCTCGCTTTACATGAAACACACTCTGCTTTAGAGAAAAGAGCACTCTTTTACTCTACTGTGTTTCCTATGGGATCCAAACAGTGAGCTTGCTCAGAACAAAAGAACTGTGCTTCCTACACATACGGACCATATCTAGTTCAACTCTGCTTAGGAAACTGACAAGAACAGTAGCTCCTATTCACTCCAATACACTGTACTTGCTGGGAAAAGACGCGAGTGCTATTTGCCTTGTGTAGGGTATTGGGAGCGCAATAGTGACTTTCCTTACCAGAAAACAACTCTTGCTCGTAGGACCATAAACTGCATGTGATTCAACTCCATTTAGGACTAGGAAACAAACGCTAGCTCGCCTTACAAAAACACACTCTGCTTTTGAGAAAAGAGCACTCTTCTACTCTACTGTGTTTCCTATGGTGTCCGAACAGTGAGCTTGCTCAGAACAAAAGAACTGTGCTTCATACACACATGGCCATATCTAGTTCAATTCTGCTTAGGAACCTGACAATAACAGTAGATCCTCTTCAGTCCAATACACTGTACGTGCTGGGAACAGACTCCAGTGCTACTTGTCCTGTGTATGGCAATGGCAGCACAATAGTGACTCTTCTTACCATAAAACAACTCTTGCTCGTAGGACCAGAAACTGCATGTGATTCAACTCCATTTAGGACTGGGAAACAAAAGCTAGCTCACCTTACAGAAACACACTCTGCTTTAGAGAAAAGAGCACTCTTCTGCTCTACTGTGTTTCCTATAGGGCCAGAACAGTGAGCTTGCTCAGAATAAAGAACTGTGCTTCCTACACACGGGCCATATCTAGTTCAACTCTGCTTAGGAAACTGACAAGAACAGTAGCTCCTCTTCAGTCCGATACACTGTACTTGCAGGGAACAGACGCTAGTGCTATTTGCACTGTGTATGGCAATTGGAGCACAACAGTGACTCGCCCTACCAGAAAACAACTCTTGCTCGTAGGACAAAAACCTGCATGTGACTCAACTCCATGTAAGACTGGGAAACAAACGCTAGCTCGCCTTACGAGAAACACACTCTGCTTTTAGAAAAGAGCACTCTTCTACTCTGCTGTGTTTCCTATAGGGCCAGAACAGTGAGCTTGCTCAGAACAAAAGAACTGTGCTTCCTACACACACGGGCCATATCTAGTTCAACTCTACTTAGGAAACTGACAAGAACAGTAACTCCTATTCAGTCCAATACACTGTACTTGCTGGGAAAAGACGCGAGTGCTATTTGCCTTGTGTAAGGCAATGGGCGCGCAATAGTGACTTTCCTTTCCAGAAAACAACTCTTGCTCGTAGGACCAGAAACTGCATGTGATTCCACTCCATTTAGGACTGGGAAACAAATTCTAGCTCGCCTTACAAAAACACACTCTGCTTTAGAGAAAAGAGCACTCTTCTACTCTGCTGTGTTTCCTATAGGGCCATAACAGTGAGCTTGCTCAGAACAAAAGAACTGTGCTTCCTACACACGGGCCATATCAAGTTCAACTCTGCTAAGGAAACTGACAAGAACAGTAGCTCCTCTTCAGTCCGATAGACTGTACTTGCTGGGAACAGACGCGAGTGCTATTTGCACTGTGTATGGCAATGGGAGCGCAATAGTGACTTTCCTTACCAGAAAACAACTCTCGCTCGTAGGACCAGAAACTGCAAGTGATTCAACTCCATTTAGGACTGGGAAACAAATGCTAGCTCGCCTTACATGAAACACACTCTGCTTTTGAGAAAAGAGCACTCTTCTACACTTCTGTGTTTCCTATGGGGTCCGAACAGTGAGCTTGCTCAGAACAAAACAACTGTGCTTCCTACACACGGCTATATCTAGTTCAACTCTGCTTAGGAATCTGACAAGAACACTAGCTCGTCTTCAGTCCAATACACTGTACTTGCGGGGAACAGACGTGAGTGCTATTTGCACTGTGTATGCCAATTGGAGCACAATAGTGACTTGTCTTACCAGAAAACAACTCTTGCTCATTGGACAAAAAACTGCATGTGACTCAACTCCATTTAGGACTGGGAAACAAACGCTAGCTCGACTTCCAAGAAACACACTCTGCTTTTGAGAAAAGAGCACTCTTCTACTCTACTGTGTTTCCTATGTGTTCCGAACAGTGAGCTTGCTCAGAACAAAAAAACTGTGCTTCCTACACACACGGCCATATCTAGTTCAAGTCTGCTTAGGAACGTGACAAGAACAGTAGATCCTCTTCAGTCCAATACACTGTACTTGCTGGGAACAGATGCGAGTGCTATTTGTTCTGTGTTTGTCAATGGCAGCGCAATAGTGACTCTTCTTACCAGAAAACAACTCTTGCTCGTAGGACCAGAAACTGCATGTGACTCAACTCCATTTAGGACTGGGAAACAAACGCTAGCTCGCCTTACTAGAAACACACTCTTTTTTTGAGAAAAGAGCACTCTTCTACTATACTGTGTTTCCTATGGGGTCCGAACACTGAGCTTGCTCAGAACAAAAGAACTGTGCTTCCTACACACACGGCCATATCTAGTTCAATTCTGCTTAGGAACCTGACAAGAACAGTAGATTCTCTTCAGTCCGATACACTGTACTTGCTGGGAACATACGCCAGTGCTATTTGTCCTGTGTATGGCAATGGCAGCGCAATAGTGATTCTTCTTACCATAAAACAACTCTTGCTCGTAGGACCAGAAACTGCATGTAATTCAACTCCATTTAGGACTGGGAAACAAAAGGTAGCTCACCTTACAAGAAACACACTCTGCTTTAGACAAAAGAGCACTCTTCTACTCTGCTGTGTTTCCTATAGGGCAGAACAGTGAGCTTGCTCAGAACAAAAGAACTGTGCTTCCTACACACACGGGCCATATCTAGTTCAACTCTACTTAGGAAACTGACAAGAACAGTAACTCCTATTCAGTCCAATACACTGTACTTGCTGGGAAAAGACGCGAGTGCTATTTGCCTTGTGTAAGGCAATGGGCGTGCAATAGTGACTTTCCTTTCCAGAAAACAACTCTTGTTCTGAGGACCAGAAACTGCATGTGACTCAAATCCATTTAGGACTGGGAAACAAACGCTAGCTCGCCTTACAAGAAACACACTCTGCTTTTGAGAAAAGAGCACTCTTCTCCTCTACTGTGTTTCCTATGGGGTCTGAACAGTGAGCTTGCTCAGAAGAAAAGAACTGTGCTTCCTACACACACGGGCCATATCTAGTTCAACTCTGCTTAGGAAACTGACAAGAACAGTAGCTCCTCTTGAGTCCGATACACTGTACTTGCTGGGAACAGACGGGAGATCTATTTGCACTATGTCTGGCAATGGCAGCACAATAGTGACTCTTCTTACCATAAAACAACTCTTGCTCGTAGGACCAGAAACTGCATGTGATTCAACTCCATTTAGGACTGGGAAACAAATGCTAGCTCACCTTACAGAAACACACTCTGCTTTAGAGAAAAGAGCACTCTTCTACTCTACTGTGTTTCCTATAGGGCCAGAACAGTGAGCTTGCTCAGAATAAAGAACTATGCTTCCTACACACGGGCCATATCTAGTTCAACTCTGCTTAGGAAACTGACAAGAACAGTAGCTCCTCTTCAGTCCGATACACTGTACTTGCAGGGAACAGACGCTAGTGCTATTTGCACTGTGTATGGCAATTGGAGCACAACAGTGACTCGCCCTACCAGAAAACAACTCTTGCTCGTAGGACAAAAACCTGCATGTGACTCAACTCCATGTAAGACTGGGAAACAAACGCTAGCTCGCCTTACGAGAAACACACTCTGCTTTTGAGAAAAGAGCACTCTTCTACTCTGCTGTGTTTCCTATAGGGCCAGAACAGTGAGCTTGCTCAGAACAAAAGAACTGTGCTTCCTACACACACGGGCCATATCTAGTTCAACTCTACTTAGGAAACTGACAAGAACAGTAACTCCTATTCAGTCCAATACACTGTACTTGCTGGGAAAAGACGCGAGTGCTATTTGCCTTGTGTAAGGCAATGGGCGCGCAATAGTGACTTTCCTTTCCAGAAAACAACTCTTGCTCGTAGGACCAGAAACTGCATGTGATTCCACTCCATTTAGGACTGGGAAACAAATTCTAGCTCGCCTTACAAAAACACAGTCTGCTTTAGAGAAAAGAGCACTCTTCTACTCTGCTGTGTTTCCTATAGGGCCATAACAGTGAGCTTGCTCAGAAGAAAAGAACTGTGCTTCCTACACACGGGCCATATCAAGTTCAACTCTGCTAAGGAAACTGACAAGAACAGTAGCTCCTCTTCAGTCCGATAGACTGTACTTGCTGGGAACAGACGCGAGTGCTATTTGCACTGTGTATGGCAATGGGAGCGCAATAGTGACTTTCCTTACCAGAAAACAACTCTCGCTCGTAGGACCAGAAACTGCAAGTGATTCAACTCCATTTAGGACTGGGAAACAAATGCTAGCTCGCCTTACATGAAACACACTCTGCTTTTGAGAAAAGAGCACTCTTCTACACTTCTGTGTTTCCTATGGGGTCCGAACAGTGAGCTTGCTCAGAACAAAACAATTGTGCTTCCTACACACGGCTATATCTAGTTCAACTCTGCTTAGGAATCTGACAAGAACACTAGCTCCTCTTCAGTCCAATACACTGTACTTGCGGGGAACAGACGTGAGTGCTATTTGCACTGTGTATGCCAATTGGAGCACAATAGTGACTTGTCTTACCAGAAAACAACTCTTGCTCATTGGACAAAAAACTGCATGTGACTCAACTCCATTTAGGACTGGGAAACAAACGCTAGCTCGACTTCCAAGAAACACACTCTGCTTTTGAGAAAAGAGCACTCTTCTACTCTACTGTGTTTCCTATGTGTTCCGAACAGTGAGCTTGCTCAGAACAAAAAAACTGTGCTTCCTACACACACGGCCATATCTAGTTCAAGTCTGCTTAGGAACGTGACAAGAACAGTAGATCCTCTTCAGTCCAATACACTGTACTTGCTGGGAACAGATGCGAGTGCTATTTGTTCTGTGTTTGTCAATGGCAGCGCAATAGTGACTCTTCTTACCAGAAAACAACTCTTGCTCGTAGGACCAGAAACTGCATGTGACTCAACTCCATTTAGGACTGGGAAACAAACGCTAGCTCGCCTTACTAGAAACACACTCTTTTTTTGAGAAAAGAGCACTCTTCTACTATACTGTGTTTCCTATGGGGTCCGAACACTGAGCTTGCTCAGAACAAAAGAACTGTGCTTCCTACACACACGGCCATATCTAGTTCAATTCTGCTTAGGAACCTGACAAGAACAGTAGATTCTCTTCAGTCCGATACACTGTACTTGCTGGGAACATACGCCAGTGCTATTTGTCCTGTGTATGGCAATGGCAGCGCAATAGTGATTCTTCTTACCATAAAACAACTCTTGCTCGTAGGACCAGAAACTGCATGTAATTCAACTCCATTTAGGACTGGGAAACAAAAGGTAGCTCACCTTACAAGAAACACACTCTGCTTTAGACAAAAGAGCACTCTTCTACTCTGCTGTGTTTCCTATAGGGCAGAACAGTGAGCTTGCTCAGAACAAAAGAACTGTGCTTCCTACACACACGGGCCATATCTAGTTCAACTCTACTTAGGAAACTGACAAGAACAGTAACTCCTATTCAGTCCAATACACTGTACTTGCTGGGAAAAGACGCGAGTGCTATTTGCCTTGTGTAAGGCAATGGGCGTGCAATAGTGACTTTCCTTTCCAGAAAACAACTCTTGTTCTTAGGACCAGAAACTGCATGTGACTCAAATCCATTTAGGACTGGGAAACAAACGCTAGCTCGCCTTACAAGAAACACACTCTGCTTTTGAGAAAAGAGCACTCTTCTCCTCTACTGTGTTTCCTATGGGGTCTGAACAGTGAGCTTGCTCAGAAGAAAAGAACTGTGCTTCCTACACACACGGGCCATATCTAGTTCAACTCTGCTTAGGAAACTGACAAGAACAGTAGCTCCTCTTGAGTCCGATACACTGTACTTGCTGGGAACAGACGGGAGATCTATTTGCACTATGTCTGGCAAGGGGAGCGCAATAGTGACTTTCCTTACCAGAAAACAACTCTTGCTCCTAGGACCAGAAACTGCATGTGATTCAACTCCATTAGGACTGGGAAACAAATGCTAGCTCGCCTTACATGAAACACACTCTGCTTTTGAGAAAAGAGCACTCTTCTACTCTACTGTGTTTCCTATGGGGTCCGAACAGTGAGCTTGCTAAGAACAAAAGAACTGTGCTTCCTACACACACGGGCCATATCTAGTTCAACTCTGCTTAGGAAACTGACAAGAACAGTAGCTCCTCTTCAGTCCAATACACTGTACTTGCGGGGAACGTACGCGAGTGCTATTTGCACTGTGTATGGCAATTGGAGCCTTATAGTGACTTGTCTTACCAGAAAAAAACTCTTGCTCATAGGACAAAAAACTGCATGTGACTCAACTCCATTTAGGACTGGGAAACAAACGCTAGCTCGACTTCCAAGAAACACACTCTGCTTTTGAGAAAAGAGCACTCTTCTACTCTACTGTGTTTCCTATAGGGCCAGAAGAGTGAGCTTGCTCAGAACATAAGAACTGTGCTTCCTACACACACGGGCCATATCTAGTTCAACTCTGCTTAGGAAACTGAGAAGAACAGTAGCTCCTTTTCAGTCCAATACACTGTACTTGCTGGGAACAGACGGGAGGGCTGTTTGCACTGTGTATGGCAATGGGAGCGCAATAGTGACTTTCCTTACCAGAAAACAACTCTTGCTCGTAGGACCAGAAACTGCATGTGATTCCACTCCATTTAGGACTGGGAAACAAACGCTAGCTCGCCTTACAAGAAACACACTCTGCTTTAGAGAAAAGAGCACTCTTCTACTCTACTGTGTTTCCTATGGGGTCCAAACAGTGAGCTTGCTCAGAACAAAAGAACTGTGCTTGCTACACACACGGACCATATCTAGTTCAACTCTGCTTAGGAAACTGACAAGAACAGTAGCTTCTATTCAGTCCAATACACTGTACTTGCTGGGAAAAGACGCGAGTGTTATTTGCCTTGTGTGGGGCAATGGGAGCGCAATAGTGACTTTCCTTACCAGAAAACAACTCTTGTTCGTAGGACCAGAAACTGCATGTGATTCAACTCCATTTAGGACTAGAAAACAAACGCTAGCTCGCCTTACAAAAACATACTCTGCTTTTGAGAAAAGAGCACTCTTCTACTCTACTGTGTTTCCTATGGTGTCCGAACAGTGAGCTTGCTCAGAACAAAAGAACTGTGCTTCCTACACACACGGCCATATCTAGTTCAATTCTGCTTAGGAACCTGACAAGAACAGTAGATACTCTTCAATCCAATACACTGTACTTGCTGGGAACAGACACCAGTGCTATTTGTCCTGTGTATGGCAATGGCAGCGCAATAGTGACTCTTCTTACCATAAAACATCTCTTGCTCGTAGGACCAGAAACTGCATGTGATTCAACTCCATTTTGGACTGGGAAACAAATGCTAACTCGCCTTACAAGAAACACACTCTGCTTTAGAGAAAAGAGCACTCTTCTACTCTACTGTGTTTCCTATGAGGTCCGAAAAGTGAGCTTGCTCAGAACAAAAAAACTGTACTTCCTACACACACAGGCTATATCTAGTTCAACTCTGCTTAGGAAACTGAGAAGAACAGTAGCTCCTCTTCAGTCCAATACCCTTTACTTGCTGGGAACAGACACGAGTGCTATTTGTCCTGTGTATGGCAATGGCAGCGGAATAGTGATTCTTCTTACCATAAAACAACTCTTGCTCGTAGGACGAGAAACTGCATGTGATTCAACTCCATTTAGGACTGGGAAAGAAACGCTAGCTCGCCTTACAAGAAACACACTCTGCTTTAGAGAAAAGAGCACTCTTCTACTCTACTGTGTTTCCTATGAGGTCCAAACAGTGAGCTTGCTCAGAACAAAAGAACTGTGCTTCCTACACACACGGGCCATATCTAGTTCAACTCAGCTTAGGAAACTGAGAAGAACAGTAGCTCCTCTTCAGTCCAATACACTGTACTTGCAGGGAACAGACGCAAGTGCTATTTGCACTGTGTATGGCAATTGGAGCACAATAGTGACTTATCTTACCAGAAAACAACTGTTGCTCATAGGGCAAAAAACTGCATGTGACTCAACTCCATTTAGGACTGGGAAACAAACGCTAGCTCGACTTCCAAGAAACACACTCTGCTTTTGAGAAAAGAGCACTCTTCTACTCTACTGTGTTTCCTATGTGTTCCGAACAGTGAGCTTCCTCAGAACAAAAAAACTGTGCTTCCTACAGACACGGCCATATCTAGTTCAAGTCTGCTTAGGAACCTGACAAGAACAGTAGATCCTCTTCAGTCTATTACACTGTACTTGTTGGGAACAGACGCCAGTGCTATTTGTCCTGTGTATGGCAATGGCAGAGCAATAATGACTCTTCTTACCAGAAAACAACTCTTGCTCATAGTACTAGAAACTTCATGTGATTCAACTCCATTTAGGACTGGGAAACAAACGCTAGCTTGCCTTACACTAAACACACTCTGCTTTAGAGAAAAGAGCACTCTTCTACTCTACTGTATTTCCTATAGGGCCAGAACAGTGACCTTGCTCAGAACAAAAGAATTGTGCTTCCTACACAGGGCCATAACAAGTTCAACTCTGCTTAGGAAACTGGCAAGAACAGTAGCTCCTCTTCCGTCCAATACACTGTACTTGCTGGCAACAGACGCGATGCTATTTGCACTGTGTATGGCAATGGGAGCGCAATAGTGACTTTCCTTACCAGAAAACAACTCTTGCTCGTAGGACCAGTAAATGCATGTGATTCAAATCCATTTAGGATTGGGAAACAAATGCTAGCTCGCCTTACATGAAACACACTCTGCTTTTGAGAAAAGAGCACTCTTCTACTCTACTGTTTTTCCTATGTGTTCCGAACAGTGAGCTTGCTCAGAACACAAAAACTGTGCTTCCTACACACACGGGCCATATCTAGTTCAATTCTACTTAGGAAACTGACAAGAACAATAGAACCTCTTCAGTCCAATACACTGTACATGCTGGGAACAGACGCCAGTGCTATTTGCCCTGTGTATGACAATGGGAGCGCAATAGTGACTCTTCTTACCAGAAAACAACTCTTGTTCGTAGGACAAGAAACTGCATGTGATTCAACTCGATTTAGGACTGGGAAAGAAACGCTAGCTTGCCTTACAAGAAACACACTCTGCTTTTGAGAAAAGAGCACTCTTCTACTCTACTGTGTTTCCTATATGGCCAGAAGAGTGAACTTGCTCAGAACAAAAGAAATGTGCTTCCTACACACAGGGGACATATCTAGTTCAACTCTGCTTAGGAATCTGACAAGAACAGGAGCTCCTATTCAGTCCAATACTCTGTACATGCAGGGAACAGACGCCAGTTCTATTTGCACTGTGTATGGCAATGGGAGCGCAATAGTGACACTTCTTACCAGAAAAAAACTCTTGCTCGTAGGACCAGAAACTGCACGGGATTCAATTCCATTTCTGACTGGGAAACAAATACTAGCTCGCCTTTCAGGAAACGCACTCTGCTTTTGAGAAAAGAGCACTCTTCTACTCTACAGTGTTTCCTATGGGGTCTGAACAGTGAGCTTGCTAAGAACAAATGAACTGTGCTTCCTACACACACGGGCCATATCTAGTTATACTCTGCTTAGGAAACTGACAAGAACAGTAGCTGCTCTTCAGTCCAATACACCGTACTTGCTGGGAACAGACGCCAGTGCTATTTGCACTGTGTATGAAAATGGGAGCGCAATAGTGACTCTTCTTACCAGAAAAAAACTCTTGCTCATAGGACCAGAAACGGCATGGGATTCAACTCCATTTTTGACTGGGAAGCAAATACTAGCTCACCTTTCAAGAAACACAATTTAATTTTGAGAAAAGAGCACTCATCTACTCTACTATGTTTCCTATGGTGTCCGCACAGTGTGCTTTCTCAGAACAAAAGAACTGTGCTTCCTACACACACGGCCATATCTAGTTCAATTTTGCTTAGAAAACTGAAAAGAACAGTAGATCCTCTTCAGTCAAATACACCGTACATGCTGGGAACAGATGCCAGTGCTATTTGCCCTGTGTATGACAATGGGAGCGCAATATTGACGCTTCTTACCAGAAAACAACTTTTGCTCGTAGGACCAGAAACTGCATGTGATTCAACTCCATTTAGGACTGGGAAAAAAACGCTAGCTCACCTTACAAGAAACACACTCTGCTTTTGAGAAAGAGCACTCTTCTACTCTACTGTGTTTCCTATGAGTTCCGAACAGTGAGCTTGCTCAGAACAAAAGAACTGTGCTTCCTACACACACGGGCCGTATCTAGTTCAACTCTGCTTAGAAAACTGACAAGAACAGTAGCTGCTCTTCATTCGAATACACTGTACTTGCTGGGAACAGACGCCAGTGCTATTTGCACTTGTATGGCAATGGGAGCCCAATAGTGACTCTTCTTACCAGAAAACAACTCTTGCTCGTAGGACCAGAAACTGCATGGGATTCAACTCCATATAGGACAGGGAAAAAAACGCAGGACCGCCTTACAAGAAACACACTCTGCTTTTGAGAAAAGAGTACTCCTCTACACTACTGTGTTTCCTATGGGGTCCGAACAGTGAGCTTGCTTAGAAAAAAATAACTGGGCTTCCTACACACACGGGCCATATCTAGTTCAACTCTGCTTAGGAAACTGACAAGAACAGTAGCTCCTGTTCAGTCCAATACACTGTACTTGCTGGGAACAGACGCGAGTGCTATTTGCACTATGAATGGGAATGGGAGCGCAATAGTGACTTTCCTTACCAGAAAACAACTTTTGCTCATAGGACCAGAAACTGCATGTGATTCAACTCCATTTAGGACTGGGAAAAAAACGCTAGTTTGCCTTACAAGAAACACACTCTGCTTTTGAGAAAAGGGCACTCTTCTACTCTATTGTGTTTCCTACAGGGTCCGAACTGTGAGCTTGCTCAGAACAAAAGAACTGTGCTTCCTACACACACGGGCCGTATCTAGTTCAACTCTGCTTAGGAAACTGACAAGAACAGTAGCTCCTCTTCAGTCCAATACACTGTACTTGCTTGGAACAGACGCGAGTGCTATTTGCACTGTGTATGGCAATGGGAGCGCAATAGTGACTCTTCTTACCAGAAAACAACTCTTGCTCGTAGTACCAGAAACTGCATGGGACTCAACTCCATTTCTGACTGGGAAACAAACACTAGCTCGGCTTTCAAGAAAAACAATCAAATTTTGAGAATAGAACACTCATCTACTCTACTGTGTTTCCTATGATGTCCGCATAGTTTGCTTTCTCAGAACAAAAGAACTGTGCTTCCTACACACATGGGATATATCTGGTTCAAACCTCTTATGAAAATGACAAGAACAGTAGCTCCTCTTCAGTCCAATACACTGTACTTGCTGGGAACAGACGCGAGTGCTATTTGCACTATGTATGGGAATGGGAGCGCAATAGTGACTTTCCTTACCAGAAAACAACTCTTGCTCATAGGACCAGAAACTGGATGTGATTCAACTCCATTTAGGACTGGGAAACAAATGCTAGCTTGCCTTACAAGGAACACACTCTGCTTTTGAGAAAAGGGCACTCTTCTACTATACTGTGTTTCCTATGGGGTCCGAACACTGAGCTTGCTCAGAACAAAAGAACTGTGCTTCCTACACACACGGCCATATCTAGTTCAATTCTGCTTAGGAACCTGACAAGAACAGTAGATTCTCTTCAGTCCGATACACTGTACTTGCTGGGAACATACGCCAGTGCTATTTGTCCTGTGTATGGCAATGGCAGCGCAATAGTGATTCTTCTTACCATAAAACAACTCTTGCTCGTAGGACCAGAAACTGCATGTAATTCAACTCCATTTAGGACTGGGAAACAAAAGGTAGCTCACCTTACAAGAAACACACTCTGCTTTAGACAAAAGAGCACTCTTCTACTCTGCTGTGTTTCCTATAGGGCCAGAACAGTGAGCTTGCTCAGAACAAAAGAACTGTGCTTCCTACACACACGGGCCATATCTAGTTCAACTCTACTTAGGAAACTGACAAGAACAGTAACTCCTATTCAGTCCAATACACTGTACTTGCTGGGAAAAGACGCGAGTGCTATTTGCCTTGTGTAAGGCAATGGGTGCGCAATAGTGACTTTCCTTTCCAGAAAACAACTCTTGCTCGTAGGACCAGAAACTGCATGTGATTCAACTCCATTAGGACTGGGAAACAAATGCTAGCTCGCCTTACATGAAACACACTCGGCTTTTGAGAAAAGAGCACTCTTCTACTCTACTGTGTTTCCTATGGGGTCCGAAGAGTGAGCTTGCTCAGAACAAAACAACTGTGCTTCCTACACACGGGCCATATCTAGTTCAACTCTGCTTAGGAAACTGACAAGAACACTAGCTCCTCTTCAGTCCAATACACTGTACTTGCGGGGAACAGACGTGAGTGCTATTTGCACTGTGTATGGCAATTGGAGCACAATAGTGACTTTTCTTAACAGAAAACAACTCTTGCTCGTAGGACAAAAAACTGCATATGACTCAACTCCATTTAGGACTGGGAAACAAACGCTAGCTCGACTTCCAAGAAACACACTCTGCTTTTGAGAAAAGAGCACTCTTCTACTCTACTGTGTTTCCTATGTGTTCCGAACAGTGAGCTTGCTCAGAACAAAAAAACTGTGCTTCCTACACACACGGCCATATCTAGTTCAAGTCTGCTTAGGAACCTGACAAGAACAGTAGATCCTCTTCAGTCTATTACACTGTACTTGCTGGGAACAGACGCCAGTGCTATTTGTCCTGTGTATGTCAATGGCAGAGCAATAATGACTCTTCTTACCATAAAACAACTCTTGCTCATAGTACTAGAAACTGCATGTGATTCAACTCCATTTAGGACTGGGAAACAAACACTAGCTTGCCTTACAAGAAACACACTCTGCTTTAGAGAAAAGAGCACTCTTCTACTCTACTGTGTTTCCTATGAGGTCCAAACAGTGAGCTTGCTCAGAACAAAAGAACTGTGCTTCCTACACACACGGGCCATATCTAGTTCAACTCTGCATAGGAAACTGACAAGAACAGTAGCTCCTCTTCAGTCCAATACACTGTACTTGCTGGCAACAGACGCGAGTGCTATTTGTACTTTGTATGGCAATGGGAGCGCAATAGTGACTTTCCTTACCAGAAAACAACTCCTGCTCCTGGGACCAACAACTGCATGGGATTCAACTCCATTTCTGACTGGGAAACAAACACTAGCTCTCCTTACAAGAAACACACTCTGCTTTTGAGAAAAGAGCACTCTTCTACTCTACTCTGTTTCCTATAGGGCCAGAAGAGTGAACTTGCTCAGAACAAAAGAAATGTGCTTCCTACACACAGGGGACATATCTAGTTCAACTCTGCTTAGGAATCTGACAAGAACAGAAGCTCCTATTCAGTCCAATACTCTGTACATGCAGGGAACAGACGCCAGTTCTATTTGCACTGTGTATGGCAATGGGAGCGCAATAGTGACACTTCTTACCAGAAAAAAACTCTTGCTCGTAGGACCAGAAACTGCACGGGATTCAATTCCATTTCTGACTGGGAAACAAATACTAGCTCGCCTTTCAAGAAACGCACTCTGCTTTTGAGAAAAGAGCACTCTTCTACTCTACAGTTTTTCCTATGGGGTCTGAACAGTGAGCTTGCTAAGAACAAATGAACTGTGCTTCCTACACACACGGGCCATATCTAGTTATACTCTGCTTAGGAAACTGACAAGAACAGTAGCTGCTCTTCAGTCCAATACACCGTACTTGCTGGGAACAGACGCCAGTGCTATTTGCACTGTGTATGACAATGGGAGCGCAATAGTGACACTTCTTACCAGAAAAAAACTCTTGCTCGTAGGACCAGAAACGGCATGGGATTCAGCTCCATTTTTGACTGGGAAGCAAATACTAGCTCACCTTTCAAGAAACACAATTTAATTTTGAGAAAAGAGCACTCATCTACTCTACTATGTTTCCTATGGTGTCCGCACAGTGTGCTTTCTCAGAACAAAAGAACTGTGCTTCCTACACACACGGCCATATCTAGTTCAATTTTGCTTAGAAAACTGAAAAGAACAGTAGATCCTCTTCAGTCAAATACACCGTACATGCTGGGAACAGATGCCAGTGCTATTTGCCCTGTGTATGACAATGGGAGCGCAATATTGACGCTTCTTACCAGAAAACAACTCTTGCTCGTAGGACCAGAAACTGCATGTGATTCAACTCCATTTAGGACTGGGAAAAAAACGCTAGCTCACCTTACAAGAAACACACTCTGCTTTTGAGAAAAGAGCACTCTTCTACTCTACTGTGTTTCCTATGAGTTCCGAACAGTGAGCTTGCTCAGAACAAAAGAACTGTGCTTCCTACACACACGGGCCGTATCTAGTTCAACTCTGCTTAGAAAACTGACAAGAACAGTAGCTGCTCTTCATTCGAATACACTGTATTTGCTGGGAACAGACGCCAGTGCTATTTGCACTTGTATGGCAATGGGAGCCCAATAGTGACTCTTCCTACCAGAAAACAACTCTTGCTCGTAGGACCAGAAACTGCATGGGATTCAACTCCATATAGGACTGGGAAAAAAACGCAGGACCGCCTTACAAGAAACACACTCTGCTTTTGAGAAAAGAGTACTCCTCTACACTACTGTGTTTCCTATGGGGTCCGAACAGTGAGCTTGCTTAGAAAAAAATAACTGGGCTTCCTACACACACGGGCCATATCTAGTTCAACTCTGCTTAGGAAACTGACAAGAACAGTAGCTCCTGTTCAGTCCAATACACTGTACTTGCTGGGAACAGACGCGAGTGCTATTTGCACTATGAATGGGAATGGGAGCGCAATAGTGACTTTTCTTACCAGAAAACAACTTTTGCTCATAGGACCAGAAACTGCATGTGATTCAACTCCATTTAGGACTGGGAAAAAAAAGCTAGCTTGCCTAACAAGAAACACACTCTGCTTTTGAGAAAAGGGCACTCTTCTACTCTATTGTGTTTCCTACGGGGTCCGAACTGTGAGCTTGCTCAGAACAAAAGACCTGTGCTTCCTACACACACGGGCCATATCTAGTTCAACTCTGCTTAGGAAACTGACAAGAACAGTAGCTCCTCTTCAGTCCAATACACTGTACATGCTGGGAACAGATGCCTGTGCTATTTGCCCTGTGTATGACAATGGGAGCGCAATAGTGTCTCTTTACCAGAAAACAACTCTTGCTCGTAGGACCACACACTGCATGGGATTCAACTCCATTTAGTACTGGGTAAAAACGCTGTCTCGCCTTACAGGAAACACACTCTGCTTTTGAGAAAAGGGCACTCTTCTACTCTATTGTGTTTCCAATGGGGTCCGATCTGTGAGCTTTTCAGAACAAAAGAACTGTGCTTCCTACACACACGGGCCATATCTAGTTCAACTCTGCTTAGGAAACTGACAAGAACAGTAGCTCCTCTTCAGTCCAATACACTGTACTTGCTTGGAACAGACGCGAGTGCTATTTGCACTGTGTATGGCAAAGGGAGCGCAATAGTGACTCTTCTTACCAGAAAACAACTCTTGCTCGTAGTACCAGAAACTGCATGGGACTCAACTCCATTTCTGACTGGGAAACAAACACTAGCTCGACTTTCATGAAAAACAATCAAATTTTGAGAATAGAGCACTCATCTACTCTACTGTGTTTCCTATGATATCCGCATAGTTTGCTTTCTCAGAACAAAAAAACTGTGCTTCCTACACACAAGGACCATATGTAGTTCAACTCTGCTTAGGAAACTGACAAGAACAGTAGCTCCTCTTCAGTCCAATACACTGTACATGCTGGGAAAAGATGCGAGTGCTATTTGCCCTGTGTATGGCAATGGGAGCGCAATAGTGACTTTCCTTACCAGAAAACAACTCTTGTTCGTAGGACCAGAAACTGCATGTGATTCCACTCCATTTAGGAATGGGAAACAAACGCCAGCTCGCCTTAAAAGAAACACACTCTGCTTTTGAGAAAAGAGCAATCTTCTATTCTACTGTGTTTCCTATGGGGTCCGAACAGTGAGCCTGCTCAGAATAAAAGAACTGTGCTTCCTACACACACGGCCATATCTAGTTCAAGTCTTCTTAGGAACCTGACAAGAACAGTAGATCCTTTTCAGCCCAATACACTGTACTTGCTGCGAACAGATGCCAGTGCTATTTGTCATGTGTATGGCAATGGCAGTGCAATAGTGACTCTTCTTACCATAAAACAACCCTTGCTCGTAGTACCAGAAACTGCATGGGATTCAACTCCATTTAGGACTGCGAAACAAACGCTAGCACGCCTTACAAGAAATACACTCTGCTTTAGAGAAAAGAGCACTCTTCTACTCTACTGTGTTTCCTATGGGGTCCAAACAGTGAGCTTGCAAAGAACAAAAGAACTGTGCTTCCTACAAACACGGATGATATCTAGTTCAACTCTGCTTTTGAAACTGACAAGAACAGTAGCACCTATCCAGTCCAATACACTGTACTTGCTGGGAACAGACGCGAGTGCTATTTGCACTGTGTATGGCAATGGGAGCGCAATGTGACTTTCCTTACCAGAAAAGAACTCTTGATTGTAGGACCTGAAACTGCATGTGATTCAACTCCATTTAGGACTAGGAAACAAACGCTAGCTCGCCTTACAAGAAACACACTCAGCTTGAGAGAAAAGAGCACTCTTCTACTCTACTGTGTTTCCTATAGGGCCAGAACAGTGAGCTTGCTCAGAACAAAAGAACTGTGCTTCCTACACACACGGCCATATTTAGTTCAATTCTGCTTAGGAAACTGAGAAGAACAGTAGCTCCTCTTCAGTCCAATACACTGTACTTGCTGGGAACAGATGGGAGGGCTATTTGCACTGTGTATGGCAATGGGAGCGCAATAGTGACTTTCCTTACCAGAAAACAACTCTTGCTCGTAGGAACACAAACTGCATGTGATTCCACTCCATTTAGGAATGGGAAACAAACGCTAGCTCGCCTTAAAAGAAACACATTCTGCTTTTGAGAAAAAAGCACTCTTCTACTCTACCGTGTTTCCTATGGGGTCCGAACAGTGAGCTTGCTCAGAAAAAAAAAACTGTGCTTCCTGAACACACGGCCATATCTAGTTCAAGTCTGCTTAGGAACCTGACAAGAACAATAGATCCTCTTCAGCCCAATACACTGTACTTGCTGGGAACAGACGCCAGTGCTATTTGTCCTGTGTATGGCAAGGGCAGCGCAATAGTGACTATTTTACCAGAAAATAACTCTTGCTGGTAGTACCAGAAACTGCATGGGATTCAACTCCATTTAGGACTGCGAAACAACAGCTAGCTCGCCTTACAAGTAACACACTCTGCTTTAGAGAAAAGAGCACTCTTCTGCTCTACTGTGTTTCCTATGGGGTCCAAACAGTGAGCTTGCTCAGAACAAAAGAACTGTGCTTCCTACACACACGGGCCATATCTAGTTCACCTCTGCTTAGGAAACTGACAAGAACAGTAGCTCCTCTTCAGTCCAATACACTTTACTTGCAGGGAACAGACGCGAGTGCTATTTGCCCTGTGTATGGCAATTGGCGCACAATAGAGACTCGTCTTACCAGAAAACAACTCTTGCTTGTAGGACAAAAAACTGCATGTGACTCAACTCCATTTAAGACTGGGAAACAAATGCTAGCTCGCCTTAAAAGAAACACACTCTGCTTTTGAGAAAAGAGCACTCTTCTACTCTACTGTGTTTCCTATAGGGCCAGAAGAGTGAGCTTGCTCAGAACATAAGAACTGTGCTTCCTACACACACGGGCCATATCGAGTTCAACTCTGCTTAGGAACCTGACAAGAACAGTAGCTCCTCTTCATTCCAATACACTGTACTTGCTGGGACCAGACACATGTGCTATTTGCACTGTGTATGGCAATGGGAGCGCAATAGTGACTTTCCTTACCAGAAAACCACTCTTGCTCGTAGGACCAGAAACTGCTTGTGATTCCACTCCATTTAGGACTGGAAACAAACGCAAGCTCGCCTTACAAGAAACACACTCTGCTTTTGAGAAAAGAGCACTCTTCTACTCTACTGTGCTTCCTATGGGGTCCGAACAGTGAGCTTGCTCAGAACAAAAGAACTGTGCTTCGTACACAGGACCATATCTAGTTCAATTCTGTTTAGGAACCTGACAAGAACAGTAGATCCTCTTCAGTCCAATACACTTTACTTGGGGGGAACAGACGCGAGTGCTATTTGCACTGTGTATGGCAATTGGAGCACAATAGTGACTCGTCTTACCAGAAAACAACTCTTGCTCGTAGGACCAAAAACTGCATGTGACTCAACTCCATTTAGGACTGGGAAACAAACGCTAGAACGACTTCCAAGAAACACACTCTGCTTTTGAGAAAAGAGCACTCTTCTACTCTACTGTGCTTCCTATAGTGCCAGAACAGTGAGCTTGCTCAGAAAAAAAGAACTGTGCATCCTCCACACGCGGGCCATACCTAGTTCAACTCTTCTTAGGAAACTGAGAAGAGCAGTAGCTCCTCTTCAGTCCAATACACTGTACTTGCTGGGAACAGACAGGAGGGCTATTTGCACTGTGCATGGCAATGGGAGCGCAATAGTGACTTTCTTTACCAGAAAACAACTCTTGCTCGTAGGACCAGAAACTGCATGTGATTCCACTCCATTTAGGACTGGGAAACAAACAGTAGCTCGCCTTACAAGAAACACACTCTGCTTTAGAGAAAAGAGCACTCTTCTACTCTACTGTGTTTCCTATGGGGTCCAAACAGTGAGCTTGCTCAGAACAAAAGAACTGTGCTTCCTACACACATGGACCATATCTAGTTCAACTCTGCTTAGTAAACTGACAAGAACAGTAGCTCCTATTCAGTCCAATACACTGTACTTGCTGGGAACAGACGCCAGTGCTATTTGTCCTGTGTATGGCAATGGCAGCGCAAAAGTGACACTTCTTACCATAAAACAACTCTTGCTCGTAGGACTAGAAACTGCATGTGATTCAACTCCATTTAGGACTAGGAAACAAACGCTAGCTCGCCTTACAAGAAACACACTCAGCTTGAGAGAAAAGAGCACTCTTCTACTCTACTGTGTTTCCTATAGGGCCAGAACAGTGAGCTTGCTCAGAACAAAAGAACTGTGCTTCCTACACACACGGCCATATTTAGTTCAAGTCTGCTTAGGAACCTGACAAGAACAGTAGATCCTCTTCAGTCCAATACACTGTACTTGCTGGGAACAGACGCCAATGCTGTTTGTCCTGTGTATGGCAATGGCAGCACAATAGTGACTCTTCTTACCAGAAAACAACTCTTGCTCGTGGACCAGAAACTGCATGTGATTCAACTCCATTTAGGACTGGGAAACAAACTCTAGCTCGCTTTACAAGAAACACACTCTGCTTTTGAGAAAAGAGCACTCTTCTACTCTACTGTGTTTCCCATAGGGCCAGAACAGTGAGCTTGCTCAGAAAAAAAGAACTGTGCTTCCTACACACACGGGCCATATCTAGTTCAACTCTGCTTAGGAATCTGAGAAGAACAGTAGCGCCTCTTCAGTCCAATACACTGTACTTGCTGGGAACAGATGGGAAGGCTATTTGCACTGTGTATGGCAATGGGAGCACAATAGTGACTTTCCTTACCAGAAAACAACTCTTGCTCGTAGGAACACAAACTGCATGTGATTCAACTCCATTTAGGACTGCGAAACAAACGCTAGCACGCCTTACAAGAAATACACTCTGCTTTAGAGAAAAGAGCACTCTTCTACTCTACTGTGTTTCCTATGGGGTCCAAACAGTGAGCTTGCAAAGAACAAAAGAACTGTGCTTCCTACAAACACGGATCATATCTAGTTCAACTCTGCTTAGGAAACTGACAAGAACCGTAGCACCTATCCAGTCCAATACACTGTACTTGCTGGGAACAGACGCTAGTGCTATTTGCACTGTGTATGGCAATGGGAGCGCAATGTGACTTTCCTTACCAGAAAAGAACTCTTGATCGTAGGACCTGAAACTGCATGTGATTCAACTCCATTTAGGACTAGGAAACAAACGCTAGCTCGCCTTACAAGAAACACACTCCGCTTTTGAGAAAAGAGCACTCTTCTACTCTACTGTGTTTCCTATAGGGCCAGAACAGTGACTTGCTCAGAACATAAGAACTGTGCTTCCTACACACACGGGCCATATCTACTTAAACTCTGCTTAGGAAACTGACAAGAACAGTAACTCCTTTTCAGTCCCATACACTGTACTTGCTGGGAACAGACGCGAGTGCTATTTGCACTGTGTATGCAATGGGAGCGCAATAGTGACTTTCCTTACCAGAAAACAACTCTTGCATGTAGGACCAGAAACTGCATGTGATTCAACTCAATTTAGGACTTGGAAACAAATGCTAGCTCGCCTTACAAGAAACACACTCTGCTTTTGAGAAAAGAGCACTCTTCTACTCTACTGTGTTTCCTATAGGGTCCGATCAGTGAGCTTGCTCAGAAAAAAAAACTGTGCTTCCTACACACACGGGCCATATCTAGTTCAACTCTGCTTAGGAAACTGACAAGAACAGTAGCTCCTCCCTCAGTCCCATACACTGTACTTGCTTGGAACAGACGCGAGTGCTATTTGCACTGTGTATGGCAATGGGAGCACAATAGTGACATTCCTTACCAGAAAACAACTCTTGCTCGTAGGACCAGAAACTGCATGTGATTCATCTCCATTTAGGACTGGGAAACAAATGCTAGCTCGCCTTACATGAAACACAGTCTGCTTTTGAGAAAAGAGCACTCTTCTACTCTACTGTGCTTCCTATAGTGCCAAAACAGTGAGCTTGCTCAGAACAAAAGAACTATGCTTCCTACACACACGTGCCATATCTAGTTCAACTCTGCTTAGGAAACTGACAAGAACAGTAGCTCCTCTTCAGTCCAATATACTGTACTTGCTGGGAACAGACGCATGTGCTATTTGCACTCTGTATGGCAATGGGAGTGCAATAGTGACTTTCCTTACCAGAAAACAACTCTTGCTCGTAGGACCAGAAACTGCATGTGATTCCACTCCATTTAGGACTGGAAACAAACGCAAGCTCACCTTACAAGAAACACACTCTGCTTTTGAG
This sequence comes from Peromyscus eremicus, assembly GCF_949786415.1. Lineage (NCBI taxonomy): Eukaryota > Metazoa > Chordata > Mammalia > Rodentia > Cricetidae > Peromyscus > Peromyscus eremicus. Next base: position 59,835 of record NW_026735721.1, read on the forward strand.
AAAAGAGCACTCTTCTACTCTACTGTGCTTTCTATGGGGTCCGAACAGGGAGCTTGCTCAGAACAAAAGAACTGTGCTTCGTACACACGACCATATCTAGTTCAATTCTGTTTAGGAACCTGACAAGAACAGTAGATCTTCTTCAGTCCAATATACTGTACTTGCTGGGAACACACGCCAGTGCCATTTGTCCTGTGTATGGCAAAGGCAGCGCAATAGTGACTCTTCTTACCATAAAACAACTCTTGCTCATAGGACCAGAAACTGCAAGTGTTTCAACTCCATTTAGGACTGGGAAACAAAAGCTAGCTCACCTTACAAGAAACACACTCTGCTTTTGAGAAAAGAGACTCTTCTACTCTACTGTGTTTCCTATGGGGTCCGAACAGTGAGCTTGCTCAGAACAAAAGAACTATGCTTCCTACACACACGTGCCATATCTAGTTCAACTCTGCTTAGGAAACTGACAAGAACAGTAGCTCCTCTTCAGTCAAATACACTTTACTTGCGGGGAACAGATGAGAGTGCTATTTGCACTGTGTATGGCAAATGGAGCACAATAGTGACTCGTCTTACCAGAAAACAACTCTTGCTCGTAGGACCAAAAACTGCATGTGACTCAACTCCATTTAGGACTGGGAAACAAACACTAGCTCGACTTCCAAGAAACACACTCTGCTTTTGAGAAAAGAGCACTCTTCTACTCTACTGTGCTTCCTATAGTGCCAGAACAGTGAGCTTGCTCAGAAAAAAAGAACTGTGCATCCTACACACACGGGCCATACCTAGTTGGACTCTTCTTAGGAAACTGAGAAGAGCAGTAGCTCCTCTTCAGTCCAATACACTGTACTGCTGGGAACAGACGGGAGGGCTATTTGCACTGTGCATGGCAATGGGAGCGCAATAGTGACTTTCTTTACCAGAAAACAACTCTTGCTGGTAGGACCAGAAACTGCATGTGATTCCACTCCATTTAGGACTGGGAAACAAACGGTAGCTCGCCTTACAAGAAACACACTCTGCTTTAGAGAAAAGAGCACTCTTCTACTCTACTGTATTTCCTATGGGGTCCAAACAGTGAGCTTGCTCAGAACAAAAGAACTGTGCTTCCTACACACACGGACCATATCTAGTTCAACTCTGCTTAGTAAACTGACAAGAACAGTAGCTCCTATTCAGTCCAATACACTGTACTTGCTGGGAAAAGACACGAGTGCTATTTGCCTTGTGTAGGGCAATGGGAGCACAATAGTGATTTTCCTTACCATAAAACAACTCTTGCTCGTAGGACCAGAAAATCCATGTGATTCAACTCCATTTAGGTCTGGGAAACAAATGCTAGCTCGCCTTACATGAAACACACTCTGCTTTTGAGAAAAGAGCACTCTTCTACTCTACTGTGTTTCCTATGGGGTCCGAACAGTGAGCTTGCTCAGAACAAAAGAACTGTGCTTCCTACACACAAGGGCCATATCTAGTTCAACTCTGCTTAGGAAACTGACAAGAACAGTAGCTCCTCTTCAGTCCAATACACTGTACTTGCTGGGAACAGACGCGAGTGCTATTTGCACTGTGTATGCAATGGGAGCGCAATAGTGACTTTCCTTACCAGAAAACAACTCTTGCTCGTAGGACAAAAAACTGCATGTGACTCAACTCCATTTAGGACTGGGAACAAACGCAAGCTCGCCTTACAAGAAACACACTCTGCTTTAGAAAAAAGAGCACTCTTCTACTCTACTGTGTTTCCTATGGAGTCCGAACACTGAACTTGCTCAGAACAAAAGAACTGTGCTTCCTACACACACAGCCATATCTAGTTCAATTCTGTTTAGGAACCTGACAAGAACAGTAGATCCTCTTCAGTCCAATACACTGTACTTGCTGGGAACAGACGCGAGTGCTATTTGCACTGTGTATGACAATTGGAGCGCAATGTGACTTTCCTTACCAGAAAAGAACTCTTGATCGTAGGACCTGAAACTGCATGTGATTCAACTCCATTTAGGACTAGGAAACAAACGCTAGCTCGCCTTACAAGAAACACACTCCGCTTTTGAGAAAAGAGCACTCTTCTACTCTACTGTGTTTCCTAAAGGGCCAGAACAGTGACTTGCTCAGAACATAAGAACTGTGCTTCCTACACACACGGGCCATATCTACTTCAACTCTGCTTAGGAAACTGACAAGAACAGTAGCTCCTTTTCAGTCCCATACACTGCACTTGCTGGGAACAGACGCGAGTGCTATTTGCACTGTGTATGCAATGGGAGCGCAATAGTGACTTTCCTTACCAGAAAACAACTCTTGCTCGTAGGACCAGAAACTGCATGTGATTCAACTCAATTTAGGACTTGGAAACAAATGCTAGCTCGCCCTACAAGAAACACACTCTGCTTTTGAGAAAACAGCACTCTTCTACTCTACTGTGTTTCCTATAGGGTCCGAACAGTGAGCTTGCTCAGAAAAAAAAACTGTGCTTCCTACACACACGGGCCATATCTAGTTCACCTCTGCTTAGGAAACAGACAAGAACAGTAGCTCCTCCCTCAGTCCCATACACTGTACTTGCTGGGAACAGACGCGAGTGCTATTTGCACTGTGTATGGCAATGGGAGCACAATAGTGACATTCCTTACCAGAAAACAACTCTTACTCGTAGGACCAGAAACTGCATGTGATTCATCTCCATTTAGGACTGGGAAACAAATCCTAGCTCACCTTACATGAAACACACTCTGCTTTTGAGAAAAGAGCACTCTTCTACTCTACTGTGTTTCCTATGGGGTCCGAACAGTGAGCTTGCTCAGAACAAAAGAACTGTGCTTCGTACACACGACCATATCTAGTTCAATTCTGTTTAGGAACCTGACAAGAACAGTAGATCTTCTTCAGTCCAATATACTGTACTTGCTGGGTACAGACGGAAGTGCTATTTGTCCTGTGTATGGCAATGGCAGCGCAATAGTGACTCTTCTTACCAGAAAACAATTCTTGCTTGCAGGACCAGAAACTGCATGTGATTCAACTCCATTTAGGACTGGGAAACAAACGCTAGCTCGCCCTACAAGAAACACACTCTGCTTTTGAGAAAAGAGCACTCTTCTACTTTACTGTGTTTCCTATGGGGTCCAAACAGTGAGCTTGCTCAGAACAAAAGAACTGTGCTTCCTACACACGCGGGACATATCTCGTTCACCTCTGCTTAGGAAACTGAGAAGAACAGTAGCTCCTCTTCAGTCCGATACACTGTACTTGCTGGGAACAGACGTGAGTGCTATTTGCACTGTGTATGGCAAGTGGAGCACAATAGAGACTCGTCTTACCAGAAAACAACTCTTGCTCGTAGGACAAAAAACTGCATGTGACTCAACTCCATTTAGGACTGGGAAACAAATACTAGCTCGCCTTCCAAGAAACACACTCTGCTTTTGAGAAAAGAGCACTCTTCTACTCTACTGTTTTCTATGTGTTCCGAACAGTGAGCTTGCTCAGAATAAAAAAACTGTGCTTCCTACAAACACGGCCACATCTAGTTCAAGTCTGCTTAGGAACCTGACAAGAACAGTAGATCCTCTTCAGTCCGATACACTGTACTTGCTGGGAACAGACGGGAGGGCTATTTGCACTGTGTATGGCAATGGGAGCGCAATAGTGACTTTCCTTACCAGAAAACAACTCTTGCTCGTAGGACCAGAAACTGCATGTGATCCAACTCCTTTTAGGACTGGGAAACAAATGCTAGCTCGCCTTACATGAAACACACTCTGCTTTTGAGAAAAGAGCACTCTTCTACTCTACTGTGTTTCCTATGGGGTCCAAACAGTGAGGTTGCTCAGAACAAAAGAACTGTGCTTCCTACATACACGGGCCATATCTAGTTCAACTCTGCTTAGGAAACTGACAAGAACAGTAGCTCCTCTTCAGTCCAATACACTGTACTTGCGGGGAAGAGACGCGAGTGCTATTTGCACTGTGTATGGCAATTGGAGCACAATAGTGACTCGTCTTACCAGAAAACAACTCTTGCTCGTAGGACAAAAAACTGCTTGTGACTCAACTCCATTTAGGACTGGGAAACAAACGCTAGCTCGCCTTCCAAAAACACACTCTGCTTTTGAGAAAAGAGCACTCTTCTACTCTACTGTGTTTCCTATGTGTTCCGAACAGTGAGCTTGCTCAGAACAAAAAAACTGTGCTTCCTACACACACGGCCATATCTAGTTCAAGTCTGCTTAGGAACCTGACAAGAACAGAAGCTCCTATTCAGTCCCATACACTGTACTTGCTGGGAACAGACGCGAGTGCTATTTGCACTGTATATGACATTTGGAGCGCAACAGTGACTCTTCTTACCAGAAAACAACTCTTGCTTGAAGGACCAGAAACTGCATGTGAATCAACTCCCTTTAGGACTGGGAAACAAACACGAGCTCGCCTTACAAGAAACACACTCTGCTTTTAAGAAAAGTGCACTCTTCTACTCTACTGTGTTTCCTATAGGGCCAGAACAGTGAGCTTGCTCAGAACAAAAGAACTGTGCTTCCTACACACACGGCCAAATCTAGTTCAACTCTGCTTAGGAACCTGACAAGAACAGTAGATCCTCTTCAGTCCAATACACTGTACATGCTGGGAACAGACGCGTGTGCTATTTGCCCTGTGTATGACAATGGGAGCACAACAGTGACTCTTCTTACCAGAAAACAACTCTTGCTCATAGGACCAGAAACTGCATGTGATTCAACTCCACTTAGGACTGGGAAACAAACACTAACTCGCCTTACAAGAAACACACTCTGATTTAGAGAAAAAAGCACTCTTCTACTCTATTGTGTTTCCTAAGAGGTCCGAACAGTGAACTTGCTCAGAACAAAAGAAATGTGCTTCCTACACACACGGCCATATCTAGTTCAATTCTGCTTAGGAACCTGACAAGAACAGTAGATCCTCTTCAGTCCAATACACTTTACTTGCTGGGAAGAGACTCCAGTACTATTTGTCCTGTGTATGGCAATGGCAGCGCTATAGTGACTCTTCTTACCAGAAAACAACTCTTGCTCATAGGACGGGAAACTGCCTGTGATTGAACTCCATTTAGGACTAGGAAACAAACGCTAGCTCGCCTTACAAGAAACACACTCTGCTTTTGAGAAAAGAGCACTCTTCTACACTACTGTTTTTTCCCTTGAGGTCCGAACAGTGAGCTTGCTGAGAACAAAAAATCGAGCTTCCTACACACACCGCCACACCTAGTTCAATTCTGCTTAGGAACATGACAAGAACAGTAGATCCTCTTCAGTCCAATACACTGTACTGCTGGGAACAGACAACAGTGCTATTTGTCCTGTGTATGGCAATGGCAGTGCAATAGTGACTCTTCTTACCATAAAACAACTCTTGCTCGTAGGACCAGAAACTGCATGTGATTCAACTCCATTTAGGACTGGGAAACAAACGCTAGCTCGCCTTACAAGAAACACACTCTGCTTTATTGAAAAGAGCACTCTTCTACTCTACTGTGTTTCCTATAGGGACAGAACAGTGAGCTTGCTCAGAAAAAAAGAACTTTGCTTCCTACACACGGGCCATATCTAGTTCAACTCTGCTTAGGAAACTGACAAGAACATTAGCTCCTCTTCAGTCCGATATGCTGTACTTCCTGGGATCAGAAACGAGTGCTATTTGCACTGTGTATGGCAATGGGAGCGCAATAGAGACTTTCCTTACCAGAAAACAACTCTTGCTCGTAGGACCAGAAACTGCATGTGATTCAACTCAACTTAGGACTGGGAAACAAATGCTAGCTCGCCTTACATGAAACACACTCTGCTTTTGAGAAAAGAGCACTCTTCTACTCTACTGTCTTTCCTATGTAGTCCGAACAGTGAGCTTGCTCAGAACAAAAGAACTGTGCTTCCTACACACACGGGCCATATCTAGTTCAACTCTGCTTAGGAAACTGACAAGAACAGTAGCTCCTCTTCAGTCCAATACACTGTACTTGCGGGGAACAGACGCGAGTGCTATTTGCACTGTGTATGGCTATTGGAGCACAATAGTGACTCGTCTTACCAGAAAACAACTCTTGCTCGTAGGACAAAAAACTGCATGTGACTCAACTCCATTTATGACTGGGAACCATCGCTAGCTCGCCTTACAAGAAACACACTCTGCTTTTGAGGAAAGAGCACTCTATACACTACTGTGTTTCCTATGGGGTTCCGAACAGTGAGCTTGCTCAGAACAAAAAAAACTGCGCTTCCTACACACACGGCCATATCTAGTTCAAGTCTGCTTAGGAACCTGACAAGAACAGTAGATCCTCTTCCATCCAATACACTGTACTTGCTGGGAAAAGACGACAGTGTTATTTGTCCTGTGTATGGCAATGGCAGCTCAATAGTGACTCTTCTTACCAGAAAACAACTCTTGCTTGTAGGACCAGAAACTGCAAGTGATTCAACTCCATTTAGGACTGGGAAACAAACGCTAGCTCGCCTTACAAGAAACACACTCTGCTTTTGAGAAAAGAGCACTCTTCTACTCTACTGTGTTTCCTATGGTGTCCAAACAGTGAGCTTGCTCAGAACAAAAGAACTGTGCTTCCTACACACATGAGCCATATCTAGATCAACTCTGCTTAGGAAACTGACAAGAACAGTATCTCCTCTTCAGTCCAATACACAGTACATGCTGGGAACAGACGTGAGTGCTATTTGCACTGTGTATGTCAATGGGAGCGCAATAGTGACTTTCCTTACCAGAAAACAACTCTTGCTCGTAGGACCAGAAACTGTATGTGATTCAACTCCATTTAGGACTGGGAAACAAATGCTAGCTCGCTTTACAAGAAATACAATCTGCTTTAGAGAAAAGAGCACTCTTCTACTCCACTGTTTTTCCTATGGGGTCCAAAACAGTGAGCTTGCTCAGAACAAAAAAACTGTGCTTCCTACCACACACACGGCCATATCTAGTTCAATTCTGATTAGGAACCTGACAAGAACAGTAGATCCTCTTCAGTCCAATACACTGTACTTGCTGGGAACAGACGGCAGTGCTATTTGTCCTGTGTATGCAATGGCAGCGCAATAGTGACCTATTCTTACCATAAAAAACTCTTGCTCGTAGGCCAGAACTGCATGTGATTCAACTCCATTTAGGACTGGGAAACAAATGCTACCTCGCCTTACAAGAAACACACTCTGCTTTTGAGAAAAGAGCACTCTTCTACTCTACTGTGTTTCCTATCGGGCCAGAACAGTGAGCTTGCTGAGAACAAAATAATTGTGCTTGCTAAACACACGGTCATATCTAGTTCAATTATGCTTAGGGAAACTGACAAGAACAGTAGATCCTCTTCAGTCCAAAACACTGTACTTGCTGGGAACAGACGCGAGTGCTATATGCCCTGTGTATGACAATGGGAGCACAATAGTGACTCTTCTTACCAGAAAACAACTCTTGCTCCTAGGACCAAAAACTGCATGGGATTCAACTCTCATTTAAGACTGGGAAACAAATACTAGATCGCCTTACAAGAAACACACTCTGCTTTTGAGAAGAGAGCACTCTTCTACTCTACTGTGTTTCCTATGGGGTCCAAACAGTGAGCTTGCTCAGAACAAAAGAACTGTGCTTCCTACACACACGGACCATAAACTAGTTCAACTCTGCTTAGGAACCTGACAAGAACAGTAGCTTCTCTTCAGTCCAATACACTGTACTTGCTGGGAACAGACGCGAGTGCTATTTGCACTCCCTATGGCAATTGGAGCACAATAGTGACTCGTCTTACCAGAAAACAACAATTGCTCGTAGAGACAAAAAACTGCATGTGACTCAACTCCATTTAGGCTTGGGATACAAACGCGAGCTCGCCTTACAAGAAACACACTCTGCTTTTGAGAAAAGAGCACTCTTCTACTCAACTGTGTTTCCATTAAGACCAAAACAGTGAGCTTGCTCAGAACAAAAGAAATGTGCTTCCTACACATACGGTCATATCTAGTTCAATTCTGCTTAGGAAATTGACAAGAATAGTAGATCCTCTTCAGTGCAATACACTGTACATGCTGGGAACAGATGCCATTGCTATTTGTCCTGTGTATGGCAATGGCAGCGCAATAGTGACTATTCTTACCATAAAACAACTCTTGCTCTTAGGACCAGAAACTGCATGTGATTCAACTCCATTTAGGTCTGGGACACAAACCCTAGCTCGCCTTACAAGAAACACACTCTGCTTTTGAGAAAAGAGCACTGTTCTACTCTACTGTGTTTCCTATAGGGCCAGAACAGTGAGCTTGCTGAGAACAAAAGAACTGTGCTTCCTACACAAACGGACCATATCTAGTTCAACTATGCTTTGGAAACTGACAAGAACAGTAGCTCCTATTCAGTCCAATACACTGTACTTGCTGGGAACAGACGCGAGGGCTATTTGCACTGTGTAAGGCAATGGGAGTACAATAGTGACTCTTCTTACCAGAAAACAACTCTTGCTCGTACGACCAAAAACTGCATGTGAATCCACTCCATTTAAGGCTGGGAAACAAATGCTGGTCGACTTACAAGAAACACACTCTGCTTTTGAAAAAAGAGCACTGTTCTACTCTACTGTGTTTCTTATAGTGCCAGAACAGTGAGCTGGCTCAGAACAAAAGAACTGTGCTTCCTACACACACGGCCATATCTAGTTCAATTCTGCTTATAAACCTGACAAGAACAGTAGATCCTCTTCAGTCCAATACACTGTACTTGCTGGGAACAGACAACAGTGCTATTTGTCCTGTGTATGGCAATGGGAGCACAACAGTTACTTCCTTACCAGAAAACAACTCTTGCTCGTAGGACCAGAAACTGCATGTGATTCAACTCCATTTAGGACTGGGAAACAAACGCTAGCTCGCCTTACAAGAAACACACTCTGCTTTTGAGAAAAGAGCACTCTTCTACTCTACTGTGTTTCCTATCGGGCCAGAACAGTGAGCTTGCTGAGAACAAAATAATTGTGCTTGCTAAACACACGGTCATATCTAGTTCAATTATGCTTAGGAAACTGACAAGAACAGTAGATCCTCTTCAGTCCAAAACACTGTACTTGCTGGGAACAGACGCGAGTGCTATATGCCCTGTGTATGACAATGGGAGCACAATAGTGACTCTTCTTACCAGAAAACAACTCTTGCTCCTAGGACCAGAAACTGCATGGGATTCAACTCCATTTAAGACTGGGAAACAAATACTAGATCGCCTTACAAGAAACACACTCTGCTTTTGAGAAGAGAGCACTCTTCTACTCTACTGTGTTTCCTATGGTGTCCAAACAGTGAGCTTGCTCAGAACAAAAGAACTGTGCTTCCTACACACATGAGCCATATCTAGATCAACTCTGCTTAGGAAACTGACAAGAACAGTATCTCCTCTTCAGTCCAATACACAGTACATGCTGGGAACAGACGTGAGTGCTATTTGCACTGTGTATGTCAATGGGAGCGCAATAGTGACTTTCCTTACCAGAAAACAACTCTTGCTCGTAGGACCAGAAACTGTATGTGATTCAACTCCATTTAGGACTGGGAAACAAATGCTAGCTCGCTTTACAAGAAATACAATCTGCTTTAGAGAAAAGAGCACTCTTCTACTCCACTGTGTTTCCTATGGGGTCCAAACAGTGAGCTTGCTCAGAACAAAAAAACTGTGCTTCCTACACACACGGCCATATCTAGTTCAATTCTGATTAGGAACCTGACAAGAACAGTAGATCCTCTTCAGTCCAATACACTGTACTTGCTGGGAACAGACGGCAGTGCTATTTGTCCTGTGTATGGCAATGGCAGCGCAATAGTGACTATTCTTACCATAAAAAACTCTTGCTCGTAGCACCAGAAACTGCATGTGATTCAACTCCATTTAGGACTGGGAAACAAACGCTAGCTCGTCTTACAAGAAACACACTCTGCTTTAGAGAAAAGAGCACTCTTCTACTCTACTGTGTTTCCTATAGGGCCAGAACAGTGAGCTTGCCAGAACAAAAGAACTGTGCTTTCTGCACACACGGGCCATATCTAGTTCAACTCTGCTTTGGAAACTGACAAGAACAGTAGCTCCTCTTCAGTCCAATACACTGTACTTGCTGGGAACAGAAGCGAGTGCTATTTGCACTGTGTATGTCAATGGGAGCGCAATAGTGACATTCCTTACAAGAAAACAACTCTTGCTCGTAGGACCAGAAACTGTATGTGATTCAACGCCATTTAGGACTGGGAAACAATTGCTAGCTCGCCTTACAAGAAACAAAATCTGCTTTAGAGAAAAGAGCACTCATCTACTCTACTGTGTTTCCTATGGGGTACGAACAGTGAACTTGCTCAGAACAAAAAAACTGTGCTTCCTACACACACGGCCATATCCAGTTCAATTCTGCTTATAAACCTGACAAGAACAGTAGATCCTCTTCAGTCCAATACACTGTACTTCCTGGCAACAGACGCCAGTGCTATTTGTCCTGTGTATGGCAATGGCAGCGCAATAGTGACTCTTCTTACCAGAAAACAACTCTTGCTCGTAGGACAAAAAACTGCATGTGATTCAACTCCATTTAGGAATGGGAAACAAACGCTAGCTCGCCTTACAAGAAACACACTCTGCTTTAGAGAAAAGAGCACTCTTCTACTCTACTGTGTTTCCTGTAGGGCCAGAACAGTGAGCTTGCTCAGAACAAAAGAACTGTGCTTCCTACACACGGACCATATCTAGTTCAACTCTGCTTAGGAAACTGACAAGAGCAGTAGCTCCTCTTCAGTCCGATACACTGCAATTGCTGGGAACAGACGCGAGTGCTATTTGCACTGTGTATGGCAATGGGAGCGCAAAGTGACTTTCCTTACCAGAAAACAACTCTTGCTTGTAGGACCAGAAACTGCATGGGATTCAACTCCATTTAGGACTGGGAAACAAATGCTAGCTCCCCTTACATGAATCACACTCTGCTTTTGAGAAAAGAGCACTCTTCTACTCTACTGTGTTTCCTATGTGGTCCAAACAGTGAGCTTGCTCAGAAAAAAGAACTGTGCTTCCTACACACACGGGCCATATCTCGTTCAACTCTGCTTAGGAAACTGACAAGAACAGTATCTCCTCTTCAGTACGATACACTGTACTTGCTGGGAACAGACGCGAGTGCTATTTGCACTGTGTATGGCAATGGGAGCACAATAGTGACTTCCTTACTAGAAAACAACTCTTGCTCGTAGGACCAGAAACTGCATGTGAATCCACTCCATTTAAGACTGGGAAACAAATGCTGGTCGACTTACAAGAAACACACTCTGCTTTTGAAAAAAGAGCACTGTTCTACTCTACTGTGTTTCTTATAGTGCCAGAACAGTGAGCTGGCTCAGAACAAAAGAACTGTGCTTCCTACACACACGGCCATATCTAGTTAAACTCTGCTTAGGAACCTGACAAGAACAGTAGCTCCTCTTCAGTCCAATACACTGTACATGCTGGGAACAGACGCGAGTGCTATTTGCACTGTGTATGGCAATGGGAGTGCAATAGTGACTTTCCTTACCAGAAAACAACTCTTGCTCGTAGGACCAGAAACTGTATGTGATTCAACTCCATTTAGGACTGGGAAACAAATGCTAGCTCGCCTTACAATAAACACAATCTGCTTTAGAGAAAAGAGCACTCTTCTACTCTACTGTGTTTCCTATGGGGTCCGAACAGTGAGCTTGCTCAGAACAAAAAAACTGTGCTTCCTACACACATGGCCATATCTAGTTCAATTCTGCTTATAAACCTGACAAGAACAGTAGATCCTCTTCAGTCCAATACACTGTACTTGCTGGGAACAGACAACAGTGCTATTTGTCCTGTGTATGGCAATGGGAGCACAACAGTTACTTCCTTACCAGAAAACAACTCTTGCTCGTAGGACCAGAAACTGCATGTGATTCAACTCCATTTAGGACTGGGAAACAAACGCTAGCTCGCCTTACAAGAAACACACTCTGCTTTTGAGAAAAGAGCACTCTTCTACTCTACTGTGTTTCCTATCGGGCCAGAACAGTGAGCTTGCTGAGAACAAAATAATTGTGCTTGCTAAACACACGGTCATATCTAGTTCAATTATGCTTAGGAAACTGACAAGAACAGTAGATCCTCTTCAGTCCAAAACACTGTACTTGCTGGGAACAGACGCGAGTGCTATATGCCCTGTGTATGACAATGGGAGCACAATAGTGACTCTTCTTACCAGAAAACAACTCTTGCTCCTAGGACCAGAAACTGCATGGGATTCAACTCCATTTAAGACTGGGAAACAAATACTAGATCGCCTTACAAGAAACACACTCTGCTTTTGAGAAGAGAGCACTCTTCTACTCTACTGTGTTTCCTATGGTGTCCAAACAGTGAGCTTGCTCAGAACAAAAGAACTGTGCTTCCTACACACATGAGCCATATCTAGATCAACTCTGCTTAGGAAACTGACAAGAACAGTATCTCCTCTTCAGTCCAATACACAGTACATGCTGGGAACAGACGTGAGTGCTATTTGCACTGTGTATGTCAATGGGAGCGCAATAGTGACTTTCCTTACCAGAAAACAACTCTTGCTCGTAGGACCAGAAACTGTATGTGATTCAACTCCATTTAGGACTGGGAAACAAATGCTAGCTCGCTTTACAAGAAATACAATCTGCTTTAGAGAAAAGAGCACTCTTCTACTCCACTGTGTTTCCTATGGGGTCCAAACAGTGAGCTTGCTCAGAACAAAAAAACTGTGCTTCCTACACACACGGCCATATCTAGTTCAATTCTGATTAGGAACCTGACAAGAACAGTAGATCCTCTTCAGTCCAATACACTGTACTTGCTGGGAACAGACGGCAGTGCTATTTGTCCTGTGTATGGCAATGGCAGCGCAATAGTGACTATTCTTACCATAAAAAACTCTTGCTCGTAGCACCAGAAACTGCATGTGATTCAACTCCATTTAGGACTGGGAAACAAACGCTAGCTCGTCTTACAAGAAACACACTCTGCTTTAGAGAAAAGAGCACTCTTCTACTCTACTGTGTTTCCTATAGGGCCAGAACAGTGAGCTTGCCAGAACAAAAGAACTGTGCTTTCTGCACACACGGGCCATATCTAGTTCAACTCTGCTTTGGAAACTGACAAGAACAGTAGCTCCTCTTCAGTCCAATACACTGTACTTGCTGGGAACAGAAGCGAGTGCTATTTGCACTGTGTATGTCAATGGGAGCGCAATAGTGACATTCCTTACAAGAAAACAACTCTTGCTCGTAGGACCAGAAACTGTATGTGATTCAACGCCATTTAGGACTGGGAAACAATTGCTAGCTCGCCTTACAAGAAACAAAATCTGCTTTAGAGAAAAGAGCACTCATCTACTCTACTGTGTTTCCTATGGGGTACGAACAGTGAACTTGCTCAGAACAAAAAAACTGTGCTTCCTACACACACGGCCATATCCAGTTCAATTCTGCTTATAAACCTGACAAGAACAGTAGATCCTCTTCAGTCCAATACACTGTACTTCCTGGCAACAGACGCCAGTGCTATTTGTCCTGTGTATGGCAATGGCAGCGCAATAGTGACTCTTCTTACCAGAAAACAACTCTTGCTCGTAGGACAAAAAACTGCATGTGATTCAACTCCATTTAGGAATGGGAAACAAACGCTAGCTCGCCTTACAAGAAACACACTCTGCTTTAGAGAAAAGAGCACTCTTCTACTCTACTGTGTTTCCTGTAGGGCCAGAACAGTGAGCTTGCTCAGAACAAAAGAACTGTGCTTCCTACACACGGACCATATCTAGTTCAACTCTGCTTAGGAAACTGACAAGAGCAGTAGCTCCTCTTCAGTCCGATACACTGCAATTGCTGGGAACAGACGCGAGTGCTATTTGCACTGTGTATGGCAATGGGAGCGCAAAGTGACTTTCCTTACCAGAAAACAACTCTTGCTTGTAGGACCAGAAACTGCATGGGATTCAACTCCATTTAGGACTGGGAAACAAATGCTAGCTCCCCTTACATGAATCACACTCTGCTTTTGAGAAAAGAGCACTCTTCTACTCTACTGTGTTTCCTATGTGGTCCAAACAGTGAGCTTGCTCAGAAAAAAGAACTGTGCTTCCTACACACACGGGCCATATCTCGTTCAACTCTGCTTAGGAAACTGACAAGAACAGTATCTCCTCTTCAGTACGATACACTGTACTTGCTGGGAACAGACGCGAGTGCTATTTGCACTGTGTATGGCAATGGGAGCACAATAGTGACTTCCTTACTAGAAAACAACTCTTGCTCGTAGGACCAGAAACTGCATGTGAATCCACTCCATTTAAGACTGGGAAACAAATGCTGGTCGACTTACAAGAAACACACTCTGCTTTTGAAAAAAGAGCACTGTTCTACTCTACTGTGTTTCTTATAGTGCCAGAACAGTGAGCTGGCTCAGAACAAAAGAACTGTGCTTCCTACACACACGGCCATATCTAGTTAAACTCTGCTTAGGAACCTGACAAGAACAGTAGCTCCTCTTCAGTCCAATACACTGTACATGCTGGGAACAGACGCGAGTGCTATTTGCACTGTGTATGGCAATGGGAGTGCAATAGTGACTTTCCTTACCAGAAAACAACTCTTGCTCGTAGGACCAGAAACTGTATGTGATTCAACTCCATTTAGGACTGGGAAACAAATGCTAGCTCGCCTTACAATAAACACAATCTGCTTTAGAGAAAAGAGCACTCTTCTACTCTACTGTGTTTCCTATGGGGTCCGAACAGTGAGCTTGCTCAGAACAAAAAAACTGTGCTTCCTACACACACGGCCATATCTAGTTCAATTCTGCTTATAAACCTGACAAGAACAGTAGATCCTCTTCAGTCCAATACACTGTACTTGCTGGGAACAGACAACAGTGCTATTTGTCCTGTGTATGGCAATGGGAGCACAACAGTTACTTCCTTACCAGAAAACAACTCTTGCTCGTAGGCCCAGAAACTGCATGTGATTCAACTCCATTTAGGACTGGGAAACAAATGCTACCTCGCCTTACAAGAAACACACTCTGCTTTTGAGAAAAGAGCACTCTTCTACTCTACTGTGTTTCCTATCGGGCCAGAACAGTGAGCTTGCTGAGAACAAAATAATTGTGCTTGCTAAACACACGGTCATATCTAGTTCAATTATGCTTAGGAAACTGACAAGAACAGTAGATCCTCTTCAGTCCAAAACACTGTACTTGCTGGGAACAGACGCGAGTGCTATATGCCCTGTGTATGACAATGGGAGCACAATAGTGACTCTTCTTACCAGAAAACAACTCTTGCTCCTAGGACCAGAAACTGCATGGGATTCAACTCCATTTAAGACTGGGAAACAAATACTAGATCGCCTTACAAGAAACACACTCTGCTTTTGAGAAGAGAGCACTCTTCTACTCTACTGTGTTTCCTATGGGGTCCAAACAGTGAGCTTGCTCAGAACAAAAGAACTGTGCTTCCTACACACACGGACCATAACTAGTTCAACTCTGCTTAGGAACCTGACAAGAACAGTAGCTTCTCTTCAGTCCAATACACTGTACTTGCTGGGAACAGACGCGAGTGCTATTTGCACTCCCTATGGCAATTGGAGCACAATAGTGACTCGTCTTACCAGAAAACAACAATTGCTCGTAGGACAAAAAACTGCATGTGACTCAACTCCATTTAGGCTTGGGATACAAACGCGAGTTCGCCTTACAAGAAACACACTCTGCTTTTGAGAAAAGAGCACTCTTCTACTCAACTGTGTTTCCATTAAGACCAAAACAGTGAGCTTGCTCAGAACAAAAGAAATGTGCTTCCTACACATACGGTCATATCTAGTTCAATTCTGCTTAGGAAATTGACAAGAATAGTAGATCCTCTTCAGTGCAATACACTGTACATGCTGGGAACAGATGCCATTGCTATTTGTCCTGTGTATGGCAATGGCAGCGCAATAGTGACTATTCTTACCATAAAACAACTCTTGCTCTTAGGACCAGAAACTGCATGTGATTCAACTCCATTTAGGTCTGGGACACAAACCTTAGCTCGCCTTACAAGAAACACACTCTGCTTTTGAGAAAAGAGCACTGTTCTACTCTACTGTGTTTCCTATAGGGCCAGAACAGTGAGCTTGCTGAGAACAAAAGAACTGTGCTTCCTACACAAACGGACCATATCTAGTTCAACTATGCTTTGGAAACTGACAAGAACAGTAGCTCCTATTCAGTCCAATACACTGTACTTGCTGGGAACAGACGCGAGTGCTATTTGCACTGTGTAAGGCAATGGGAGTACAATAGTGACTCTTCTTACCAGAAAACAACTCTTGCTCGTAGGACCAAAAACTGCATGTGAATCCACTCCATTTAAGGCTGGGAAACAAATGCTGGTCGACTTACAAGAAACACACTCTGCTTTTGAAAAAAGAGCACTGTTCTACTCTACTGTGTTTCTTATAGTGCCAGAACAGTGAGCTGGCTCAGAACAAAAGAACTGTGCTTCCTACACACACGGCCATATCTAGTTCAATTCTGCTTATAAACCTGACAAGAACAGTAGATCCTCTTCAGTCCAATACACTGTACTTGCTGGGAACAGACAACAGTGCTATTTGTCCTGTGTATGGCAATGGGAGCACAACAGTTACTTCCTTACCAGAAAACAACTCTTGCTCGTAGGACCAGAAACTGCATGTGATTCAACTCCATTTAGGACTGGGAAACAAACGCTAGCTCGCCTTACAAGAAACACACTCTGCTTTTGAGAAAAGAGCACTCTTCTACTCTACTGTGTTTCCTATCGGGCCAGAACAGTGAGCTTGCTGAGAACAAAATAATTGTGCTTGCTAAACACACGGTCATATCTAGTTCAATTATGCTTAGGAAACTGACAAGAACAGTAGATCCTCTTCAGTCCAAAACACTGTACTTGCTGGGAACAGACGCGAGTGCTATATGCCCTGTGTATGACAATGGGAGCACAATAGTGACTCTTCTTACCAGAAAACAACTCTTGCTCCTAGGACCAGAAACTGCATGGGATTCAACTCCATTTAAGACTGGGAAACAAATACTAGATCGCCTTACAAGAAACACACTCTGCTTTTGAGAAGAGAGCACTCTTCTACTCTACTGTGTTTCCTATGGGGTCCAAACAGTGAGCTTGCTCAGAACAAAAGAACTGTGCTTCCTACACACACGGACCATAACTAATTCAACTCTGCTTAGGAACCTGACAAGAACAGTAGCTTCTCTTCAGTCCAATACACTGTACTTGCTGGGAACAGACGCGAGTGCTATTTGCACTCCCTATGGCAATTGGAGCACAATAGTGACTCGTCTTACCAGAAAACAACTCTTGCTCGTAGGACAAAAAACTGCATGTGACTCAACTCCATTTAGGCTTGGGATACAAACGCGAGTTCGCCTTACAAGAAACACACTCTGCTTTTGAGAAAAGAGCACTCTTCTACTCAACTGTGTTTCCATTAAGACCAAAACAGTGAGCTTGCTCAGAACAAAAGAAATGTGCTTCCTACACATACGGTCATATCTAGTTCAATTCTGCTTAGGAAATTGACAAGAATAGTAGATCCTCTTCAGTGCAATACACTGTACATGCTGGGAACAGATGCCATTGCTATTTGTCCTGTGTATGGCAATGGCAGCGCAATAGTGACTATTCTTACCATAAAACAACTCTTGCTCTTAGGACCAGAAACTGCATGTGATTCAACTCCATTTAGGTGTGGGACACAAACCCTAGCTCGCCTTACAAGAAACACACTCTGCTTTTGAGAAAAGAGCACTGTTCTACTCTACTGTGTTTCCTATAGGGCCAGAACAGTGAGCTTGCTGAGAACAAAAGAACTGTGCTTCCTACACAAATGGACCATATCTAGTTCAACTATGCTTTGGAAACTGACAAGAACAGTAGCTCCTATTCAGTCCAATACACTGTACTTGCTGGGAACAGACGCGAGTGCTATTTGCACTGTGTATGGCAATTGGAGCAAAATAGTGACTCTTCTTACCAGAAAACAACTCTTGCTCGTAGGACCAAAAACTGCATGTGACTCAACTCCATTTAGGACTGGGAAACAAACGCAGGCTCGCCTTACAAGAAACACACTCTGCTTTAGAGAAAAGAGCACTCTTCTACTCTACTGTGTTTCCTATAGAGCCAGAACAGTGAGCTTGCTCAGAACAAAAGAACTGTGCTTCCTGCACACAGGGGCCATATCTATTCAATTCTGCTTAGGAAACTGACAAGAACAGTAGATCCTCTTCAGTCCAATACACTGTACATGCTGGGAACAGACGCCAGTACTATTTGCCCTGTGTATGACAATGGGAGCACAATAGTGACTCTTCTTACCAGAAAACAACTCTTGTTCCTAGGACCAGAAACTGCATGTGACTCAACTCCATTTAGGACTGGGAAACAAACACAAGCTCGCCGTACAAGAAACACACTCTGCTTTTGAGAAAAGAGCACTCTTCTACTCTACTGTGTTTCCTATAGGGCCAGAAGAGTGAGCTTGCTAAGAACAAAAGAACTGTGCTTCCTACACAAACGGACCATATCTAGTTCAACTATGCTTTGGAAACTGACAAGAACAGTAGCTCCTATTCAGTCCAATACACTGTACTTGCTGGGAACAGACGCGAGTGCTATTTGCACTGTGTATGGCAATTGGAGCGAAATAGTGACTCTTCTTACCAGAAAACAACTCTTGCTCGTAGGACCAAAAACTGCATGTGACTCAACTCCATTTAGGACAGGGAAACAAACGCAAGCTCGCCTTACAAGAAACACACGCTGCTTTAGAGAAAAGAGCACTCTTCTACTCTACTGTGTTTCCTATAGAGCCAGAACAGTGAGCTTGCCCAGAACAAAAGAACTGTGCTTCCTACACACACGGCCATATCTAGTTCAACTCTGCTTAGGAACCTGACAAGAACAGTAGATCCTCTTCAGTCCAATACACTGTACATGCTGGGAACAGACGCCAGCACTATTTGCCCTGTGTATGACAATGGGAGCACAATAGTGACTCTTCTTACCAGAAAACAACTCTTGCTCATAGGACCTGAAACTGCATGTGATTCAACTCCATTTAGGACTGGGAAACAAACGATAGCTCGTTTTACAAGAAACACACTCTGCTTTTGAGAAAAGAGCACTCTTCTACTCTACAGTGTTTCCTATCGGGCCAGAACAGTGAGCTTGCTCAGAACAAAAGAACTGTGCTTTCTACACACACGGACCATATCTAGTTCAACTCTGCTTAGGAAACTGACAAGAACAGTAGCTCCTATTCAGTCCAATACACTGTACTTGCGGGGAACAGACGCGAGTGCTATTTGCACTGTGTATGGCAATTGGAGCGCAATAGTGACTCTTCTTACCAGAAAACAACTCTTGCTCGTAGGACCAAAAACTGCATGTGACACAACTCCATTTAGGACTGGAAAACAAACGCGAGCTCACCTTACAAGAAACACACTCTGCTTTTGAGAAAAGAGAACTTTTCTACTCAACTGTGTTTCCAATAGGACCAAAACAGTGAGCTTGCTCAGAACAAATGAACTGTGCTTCCTACACACACGGGCCATATCTAGTTCAACTCTGCTTAAAAAACTGACAAGAACAGTAGATCCTCTTCAGTCCAATACACTGTACTTGCTGGGAACAGATGCAAGTGCTATTTGCACTGTGTATGGCAATGAAAGTGCAATAGTGACTCTTCTTACCAGAAAAAAACTCTTGCTCGTAGGACCAAAAACTGCATGTGTCTCAACAACATTTAGGACTGGGAAAGAAATGCTAGCTCGCCTTACAAGAAAAACTCTGTGCTTTTGACAAAAGAGCATTCTTCTACTATACTGTGTTTCCTATAGGGCCAGATGAGTGAGCTTCCTCAGAACAAAAGAACTGTACTTCCTGCACACAGGGGCCATATCTATTCAATTCTGCTTAGGAAACTGACAAGAACAGTAGATCCTCTTCAGTCCAATACACTGTACATGCTGGGAACAGACGCCAGTACTATTTGCCCTGTGTATGACAATGGGAGCACAATAGTGACTCTTCTTACCAGAAAACAACTCTTGTTCCTAGGACCAGAAACTGCATGTGACTCAACTCCATTTAGGACTGGGAAACAAACACAAGCTCGCCGTACAAGAAACACACTCTGCTTTTGAGAAAAGAGCACTCTTCTACTCTACTGTGTTTCCTATGGTGTCCAAACAGTGAGCTTGCTCAGAACAAAAGAACTGTGCTTCCTACACACATGAGCCATATCTAGATCAACTCTGCTTAGGAAACTGACAAGAACAGTATCTCCTCTTCAGTCCAATACACAGTACATGCTGGGAACAGACGTGAGTGCTATTTGCACTGTGTATGTCAATGGGAGCGCAATAGTGACTTTCCTTACCAGAAAACAACTCTTGCTCGTAGGACCAGAAACTGTATGTGATTCAACTCCATTTAGGACTGGGAAACAAATGCTAGCTCGCTTTACAAGAAATACAATCTGCTTTAGAGAAAAGAGCACTCTTCTATTCCACTGTGTTTCCTATGGGGTCCAAACAGTGAGCTTGCTCAGAACAAAAAAACTGTGCTTCCTACACACACGGCCATATCTAGTTCAATTCTGATTAGGAACCTGACAAGAACAGTAGATCCTCTTCAGTCCAATACACTGTACTTCCTGGCAACAGACGCCAGTGCTATTTGTCCTGTGTATGGCAATGGCAGCGCAATAGTGACTCTTCTTACCAGAAAACAACTCTTGCTCGTAGGACAAAAAACTGCATGTGATTCAACTCCATTTAGGAATGGGAAACAAACGCTAGCTCGCCTTACAAGAAACAGACTCTGCTTTAGAGAAAAGAGCACTCTTCTACTCTACTGTGTTTCCTGTAGGGCCAGAACAGTGAGCTTGCTCAGAACAAAAGAACTGTGCTTCCTACACACGGGCCATATCTAGTTCAACTCTGCTTAGGAAACTGACAAGAGCAGTAGCTCCTCTTCAGTCCGATACACTGCAATTGCTGGGAATAGACGCGAGTGCTATTTGCACTGTGTATGGCAATGGGAGCGCAAAGTGACTTTCCTTACCAGAAAACAACTCTTGCTTGTAGGACCAGAAACTGCATGGGATTCAACTCCATTTAGGACTGGGAAACAAATGCTAGCTCCCCTTACATGAATCACACTCTGCTTTAGAGAAAAGAGCACTCATCTACTCTACTGTGTTTCCTATGGGGTACGAACAGTGAACTTGCTCAGAACAAAAAAACTGTGCTTCCTACACACATGGCCATATCCAGTTCAATTCTGCTTATAAACCTGACAAGAACAGTAGATCCTCTTCAGTCCAATACACTGTACTTCCTGGCAACAGACGCCAGTGCTATTTGTCCTGTGTATGGCAATGGCAGCGCAATAGTGACTCTTCTTACCAGAAAACAACTCTTGCTCGTAGGACAAAAAACTGCATGTGATTCAAATCCATTTAGGAATGGGAAACAAATGCTAGCTCCCCTTACATGAATCACACTCTGCTTTTGAGAAAAGAGCACTCTTCTACTCTACTGTGTTTCCTATGTGGTCCAAACAGTGAGCTTGCTCAGAAAAAAGAACTGTGCTTCCTACACACACGGGCCATATCTCGTTCAACTCTGCTTAGGAAACTGACAAGAACAGTATCTCCTCTTCAGTACGATACACTGTACTTGCTGGGAACAGACGCGAGTGCTATTTGCACTGTGTATGGCAATGGGAGCACAATAGTGACTTCCTTACTAGAAAACAACTCTTGCTCGTAGGACCAGAAACTGCATGTGAATCCACTCCATTTAA
Organism: Peromyscus eremicus; assembly: GCF_949786415.1. NCBI lineage: Eukaryota > Metazoa > Chordata > Mammalia > Rodentia > Cricetidae > Peromyscus > Peromyscus eremicus. Next base: position 81,790 of record NW_026735721.1, read on the forward strand.
GACTGGGAAACAAATGCTGGTCGCCTTTCAAGAAACACACTCTGCTTTTGAGAAAAGAGCACTGTTCTACTCTACTGTGTTTCTTATAGTGCCAGAACAGTGAGCTGGCTCAGAACAAAAGAACTGTGCTTCCTACACACACGGCCATATCTAGTTAAACTCTGCTTAGGAACCTGACAAGAACAGTAGCTCCTCTTCAGTCCAATACACTGTACATGCTGGGAACAGACGCGAGTGCTATTTGCACTGTGTATGGCAATGGGAGTGCAATAGTGACTTTCCTTACCAGAAAACAACTCTTGCTCGTAGGACCAGAAACTGTATGTGATTCAACTCCATTTAGGACTGGGAAACAAATGCTAGCTCGCCTTACAATAAACACAATCTGCTTTAGAGAAAAGAGCACTCTTCTACTCTACTGTGTTTCCTATGGGGTCCGAACAGTGAGCTTGCTCAGAACAAAAAAACTGTGCTTCCTACACACATGGCCATATCTAGTTCAATTCTGCTTATAAACCTGACAAGAACAGTAGATCCTCTTCAGTCCAATACACTGTACTTGCTGGGAACAGACAACAGTGCTATTTGTCCTGTGTATGGCAATGGGAGCACAACAGTTACTTCCTTACCAGAAAACAACTCTTGCTCGTAGGACCAGAAACTGCATGTGATTCAACTCCATTTAGGACTGGGAAACAAACGCTAGCTCGCCTTACAAGAAACACACTCTGCTTTTGAGAAAAGAGCACTCTTCTACTCTACTGTGTTTCCTATGTGGTCAAAACAGTGAGGTTGTTCAGAACAAAAGAACTGAGCTTCCTACACACACGGGCCATATCTCGTTCCACTCTGCTTAGGAAACTGACAACAACAGTAGCTACTCTTCAGTCCGATACACTGTAATGCTGGGAAAAGACGCCAGTGCTATTTGCTCTGTGCATGGCAATGGGAGCACAATAGTGACTCTTCTTACCAGAAAACAACTCTTGCTCGTAGGACCAGAAACTGCATGAGATTCAACTCCATTTAGGACTGGGAAACAAACGCTGGCTCACATTAGAAGAAACACACTCTGCTTTTGAGAAAAGAGCCCTCTTATACTCTAAAGTGTTTCCTATAGGGCTAGAACAGTGAGCTTGCTCAGAAAAAAAAACTGTGCTTCCTACACACACGGGCCATATCTAGTTCAACTCTGCTTAGGAAACTGACAAAAACAGTTGCTCCTCTTCAGTCCGGTACACTGTACTAGCTGGGAACACACGCGAGTGCTATTTGCACTGTGTATGGCAATGGGAGCGCCATAGTGACTTTCCTTACCAGAAAACAACTCTTGCTCGTAGGAACCAAAACTGCATGGGATTCAACTCCATTTAGGACTGGGAAACAAATGCTAGCTCGCCTTACAAGAAACACACTCTGCTTTTGAGAAAAGAGCACTCATCTACTCTACTGTGTTTCCTATGGGGTCCAAACAGTGAGCTTGCTCAGAACAGAAAACTGTGCTTCCTACACACGGACCATATCTAGTTCAACTCTGCTTATGAAACTGACAAGAATAGTAGCTCCTCTTCAGTCCGATACACTGTAATTGCTGGGAACAGACGCGAGTGCTATTTGCACTGTGTATGGCAATGGGAGCTCAATAGTGACTCTTCTTACCAGAAAACAACACTTGCTCGTAGGACCAGAAACTGCTTGAGATTCAACTCCATTTAGGACTGGGAAACAAACGCTAGCTCTCATTACAAGAAACACACTCTGCTTTTGAGAAAAGAGCCCTCTTATACTCTAAAGTGTTTCCTATAGGGCCAGAACAGTGATCTTGCTCAGAAAAGAAAAAACTGTGCTTCCTAAACACACGGGCCATATCTAGTTCAACTCTGCTTAGGAAACTGACAAAAACAGTAGCTCCTCTTCAGTACGATACCCTGTACTAGCTGGGAACACACGCGAGTGCTATTTGCACTGTGTATGGCAATGGGAGCGCAATAGTGACTTTTCTTACCAGAAAACAACTCTTGCTCGTAGGACCAGAAACTGCATGTGATTCAACTCCATTTAGGACTGGGAAACAAATGCTAGCTCGCCTTACATGAAACACACTCTGCTTTTGAGAAAAGAGCACTCTTCTACTCTACTGTGTTTCCTATGGGTCCGAACAGTGAGCTTGCTCCGAACAAAAGAACTGTGCTTCCTACACACACGGGCCATATCTAGTTCAACTCTGCTTAGGAAACTGACAAGAACAGTAGCTCCTCTTCAGTCCAATTCACTGTACATGCTAGGAACAGACGCCAGGACTATTTGATCTGTGTATGACAATGGGAGCGCAATAGGGACTCTTCTTACCAGAAAACAACTCTTGCTCGTAGGACCAGAAACTGCATGTGATTCAACTCCATTTAGGACTGCGAAACAAACACTAGCTCGCCTTACAAGAAACACACTCTGCTCTTGAGAAAAGAGCACTCTTCTACTTTACTGTGTTTTCTATGGGGTCCAAACAGTGAGCTTGCTCAGAACAAAAAACTGTGCTTCCTACACAAGGACAATATCTAGTTCAACTCTGCTTAGGAAACTGACAAGAACAGTAGCTCCTCTTCAGTCCGATACACTGTACTTGCTCTGAACAGACGCGAGTGCTATTTGCACTGTGTATGGCAATGGGAGCACAACAGTTACTTCCTTACCAGAAAACAACTCTTGCTCGTAGGACCAGAAACTGCATGTGATTCAACTCCATTTAGGACTGGGAAACAAACACTAGCTCGCCTTACAAGAAACACACCCTGCTTTTGAGAAAAGAGCACTCTTCTACTCTACTGTGTTTCCTATGTGGTCAAAACAGTGAGGTTGCTCAGAACAAAAGAACTGAGCTTCCTACACACACGGGCCATATCTCGTTCCACTCTGCTTAGGAAACTGACAACAACAGTAGCTACTCTTCAGTCCGATACACTGTAATGCTGGGAAAAGACGCCAGTGCTATTTGCTCTGTGCATGGCAATGGGAGCACAATAGTGACTCTTCTTACCAGAAAACAACTCTTGCTCGTAGGACCAGAAACTGCATGAGATTCAACTCCATTTAGGACTGGGAAACAAACGCTGGCTCACATTAGAAGAAACACACTCTGCTTTTGAGAAAAGAGCCCTCTTATACTCTAAAGTGTTTCCTATAGGGCTAGAACAGTGAGCTTGCTCAGAAAAAAAAACTGTGCTTCCTACACACACGGGCCATATCTAGTTCAACTCTGCTTAGGAAACTGACAAAAACAGTTGCTCCTCTTCAGTCCGGTACACTGTACTAGCTGGGAACACACGCGAGTGCTATTTGCACTGTGTATGGCAATGGGAGCGCCATAGTGACTTTCCTTACCAGAAAACAACTCTTGCTCGTAGGAACCAAAACTGCATGGGATTCAACTCCATTTAGGACTGGGAAACAAATGCTAGCTCGCCTTACAAGAAACACACTCTGCTTTTGAGAAAAGAGCACTCATCTACTCTACTGTGTTTCCTATGGGGTCCAAACAGTGAGCTTGCTCAGAACAGAAAACTGTGCTTCCTACACACGGACCATATCTAGTTCAACTCTGCTTATGAAACTGACAAGAATAGTAGCTCCTCTTCAGTCCGATACACTGTAATTGCTGGGAACAGACGCGAGTGCTATTTGCACTGTGTATGGCAATGGGAGCTCAATAGTGACTCTTCTTACCAGAAAACAACACTTGCTCGTAGGACCAGAAACTGCTTGAGATTCAACTCCATTTAGGACTGGGAAACAAACGCTAGCTCTCATTACAAGAAACACACTCTGCTTTTGAGAAAAGAGCCCTCTTATACTCTAAAGTGTTTCCTATAGGGCCAGAACAGTGATCTTGCTCAGAAAAGAAAAAACTGTGCTTCCTAAACACACGGGCCATATCTAGTTCAACTCTGCTTAGGAAACTGACAAAAACAGTAGCTCCTCTTCAGTACGATACCCTGTACTAGCTGGGAACACACGCGAGTGCTATTTGCACTGTGTATGGCAATGGGAGCGCAATAGTGACTTTTCTTACCAGAAAACAACTCTTGCTCGTAGGACCAGAAACTGCATGTGATTCAACTCCATTTAGGACTGGGAAACAAATGCTAGCTCGCCTTACATGAAACACACTCTGCTTTTGAGAAAAGAGCACTCTTCTACTCTACTGTGTTTCCTATGGGTCCGAACAGTGAGCTTGCTCCGAACAAAAGAACTGTGCTTCCTACACACACGGGCCATATCTAGTTCAACTCTGCTTAGGAAACTGACAAGAACAGTAGCTCCTCTTCAGTCCAATTCACTGTACATGCTAGGAACAGACGCCAGGACTATTTGATCTGTGTATGACAATGGGAGCGCAATAGGGACTCTTCTTACCAGAAAACAACTCTTGCTCGTAGGACCAGAAACTGCATGTGATTCTACTCCATTTAGGACTGCGAAACAAACACTAGCTCGCCTTACAAGAAACACACTCTGCTCTTGAGAAAAGAGCACTCTTCTACTTTACTGTGTTTTCTATGGGGTCCAAACAGTGAGCTTGCTCAGAACAAAAAACTGTGCTTCCTACACAAGGACAATATCTAGTTCAACTCTGCTTAGGAAACTGACAAGAACAGTAGCTCCTCTTCAGTCCGATACACTGTACTTGCTCTGAACAGACGCGAGTGCTATTTGCACTGTGTATGGCAATGGGAGCACAACAGTTACTTCCTTACCAGAAAACAACTCTTGCTCGTAGGACCAGAAACTGCATGTGATTCAACTCCATTTAGGACTGGGAAACAAACACTAGCTCGCCTTACAAGAAACACACCCTGCTTTTGAGAAAAGAGCACTCTTCTACTCTACTGTGTTTCCTATGTGGTCAAAACAGTGAGGTTGCTCAGAACAAAAGAACTGAGCTTCCTACACACACGGGCCATATCTCGTTCCACTCTGCTTAGGAAACTGACAACAACAGTAGCTACTCTTCAGTCCGATACACTGTAATGCTGGGAAAAGACGCCAGTGCTATTTGCTCTGTGCATGGCAATGGGAGCACAATAGTGACTCTTCTTACCAGAAAACAACTCTTGCTCGTAGGACCAGAAACTGCATGAGATTCAACTCCATTTAGGACTGGGAAACAAACGCTGGCTCACATTAGAAGAAACACACTCTGCTTTTGAGAAAAGAGCCCTCTTATACTCTAAAGTGTTTCCTATAGGGCTAGAACAGTGAGCTTGCTCAGAAAAAAAAACTGTGCTTCCTACACACACGGGCCATATCTAGTTCAACTCTGCTTAGGAAACTGACAAAAACAGTTGCTCCTCTTCAGTCCGGTACACTGTACTAGCTGGGAACACACGCGAGTGCTATTTGCACTGTGTATGGCAATGGGAGCGCCATAGTGACTTTCCTTACCAGAAAACAACTCTTGCTCGTAGGAACCAAAACTGCATGGGATTCAACTCCATTTAGGACTGGGAAACAAATGCTAGCTCGCCTTACAAGAAACACACTCTGCTTTTGAGAAAAGAGCACTCATCTACTCTACTGTGTTTCCTATGGGGTCCAAACAGTGAGCTTGCTCAGAACAGAAAACTGTGCTTCCTACACACGGACCATATCTAGTTCAACTCTGCTTATGAAACTGACAAGAATAGTAGCTCCTCTTCAGTCCGATACACTGTAATTGCTGGGAACAGACGCGAGTGCTATTTGCACTGTGTATGGCAATGGGAGCTCAATAGTGACTCTTCTTACCAGAAAACAACACTTGCTCGTAGGACCAGAAACTGCTTGAGATTCAACTCCATTTAGGACTGGGAAACAAACGCTAGCTCTCATTACAAGAAACACACTCTGCTTTTGAGAAAAGAGCCCTCTTATACTCTAAAGTGTTTCCTATAGGGCCAGAACAGTGATCTTGCTCAGAAAAGAAAAAACTGTGCTTCCTAAACACACGGGCCATATCTAGTTCAACTCTGCTTAGGAAACTGACAAAAACAGTAGCTCCTCTTCAGTACGATACCCTGTACTAGCTGGGAACACACGCGAGTGCTATTTGCACTGTGTATGGCAATGGGAGCGCAATAGTGACTTTTCTTACCAGAAAACAACTCTTGCTCGTAGGACCAGAAACTGCATGTGATTCAACTCCATTTAGGACTGGGAAACAAATGCTAGCTCGCCTTACATGAAACACACTCTGCTTTTGAGAAAAGAGCACTCTTCTACTCTACTGTGTTTCCTATGGGTCCGAACAGTGAGCTTGCTCCGAACAAAAGAACTGTGCTTCCTACACACACGGGCCATATCTAGTTCAACTCTGCTTAGGAAACTGACAAGAACAGTAGCTCCTCTTCAGTCCAATTCACTGTACATGCTAGGAACAGACGCCAGGACTATTTGATCTGTGTATGACAATGGGAGCGCAATAGGGACTCTTCTTACCAGAAAACAACTCTTGCTCGTAGGACCAGAAACTGCATGTGATTCTACTCCATTTAGGACTGCGAAACAAACACTAGCTCGCCTTACAAGAAACACACTCTGCTCTTGAGAAAAGAGCACTCTTCTACTTTACTGTGTTTTCTATGGGGTCCAAACAGTGAGCTTGCTCAGAACAAAAAACTGTGCTTCCTACACAAGGACAATATCTAGTTCAACTCTGCTTAGGAAACTGACAAGAACAGTAGCTCCTCTTCAGTCCGATACACTGTACTTGCTCTGAACAGACGCGAGTGCTATTTGCACTGTGTATGGCAATGGGAGCACAACAGTTACTTCCTTACCAGAAAACAACTCTTGCTCGTAGGACCAGAAACTGCATTTGATTCAACTCCATTTAGGACTGGGAAACAAAGGCTAGCTTACCTTACAAGAAACACACTCTGCTTTTGAGAAAAGAGCACTCTTCTACTCTACTGTGTTTCCTATCAGGCCAGAACAGTGAGTTTGCTGAGAACAAAAGAACTGTGCTTCCTACACACACGGACCATATCTAGTTCAACTCTGCCTAGGAAACTGACAAGAACAGTAGCTCCTATTCAGTCCAATACACTGTACTTCCTGGAAGCGACGCGAGTGCTATTTGCACTGTGTATGGCAATTGGAGCACAATAGTGACTCTTCTTACCAGAAAACAACTCTTGCTCATAGGAGCAAAAACTGCATGTGACTCAACTCCATTTAGGACTGGGAAACAAACGTGAGCTCGCCTTACAAGAAACACACTCTGCTTTTGAGAAAAGAGCAATCTTCTACTCTACTGTGTTTCCTATAGGGCCAAAACAGTGAGCTTGCTCAGAAGAAAAGAACTGTGCTTCCTAAACACACGGTCATATCTAGTTCAATTCTGCTTAGGAAACTGACAAGAATAGTAGATCCTCTTCAGTCCAAAACACTGTACTTGCTGGGAACAGACGCAAGTGCTATATGCCCTGTGTATGACAATGGGAGCACAATAGTGACTCTTCTTACCAGAAAACAACTCTTGCTCCTAGGACCAGAAACTGCATGGGATTCAAGTCCATTTAATACTGGGAAACATATGCTAGCTCGCCTTACAAGAAACACACTCTGCTTTTGAGAAGAGAGCACTCTTCTACTCTACTGTGTTTCCTATGGGGTCCAAGGAGTGAGATTGCTCAGAACAAAAGAACTGTGCTTCCTACACACACGGATCATATCTAGTTCAACTCTGCTTAGGAAACTGACAAGAACAGTAGCTCCTCTTCAGTCCAATACACTGTACTTGCTGGGAACAGACGCGAGTGCTATTTGCACTGTGTATGGCAATTGGAGCACAATAGTGACTCGTCTTACCAGAAAACAACTCTTGCTCGTAGGACAAATAACTGCATGTGACTCAACTCCATTTAGGCCTGGGAAACAAACGCGAGTTCGCCTTACAAGAAACACACTCTGCTTTTGAGGAAAGAGCACTCTTCTACTAAACTTTGTTTCCATTAAGACCAAAACAGTGAGCTTGCTCAGAACAAATGAAATGTGCTTCCTACACATACGGTCATATCTAGTTCAATTCTGCTTAGGAAATTGACAAGAATAGTAGATCCTCTTCAGTGCAATACACTGTACTTGCTGGGAACAGATGCCAGTGCTATTTGTCCTGTGTATGGCAATGGCAGCGCAATAGTGACTATTCTTACCATAAAACAACTCTTGCTCATAGGACCAGAAACTGCATGTGATTCAACTCCATTTAGGACTGGGACACAAACCCTAGCTCGCCTTACAAGAAACACACTCTGCTTTTGAGAAAAGAGCACTGTTCTACTCTACTGTGTTTCCTATAGGGCCAGAACAGTGAGCTTGCTAAGAAAAAAAGAACTGTGCTTCCTACACACACGGACCATATCTAGTTCAACTCTACTTAGGAAACTGACAAGAACAGTAGCTCCTATTCAGTCCAATACACTGTACTTGCGGGGAACAGACGCGAGTGCTATTTGCACTGTGTATGGCAATTGGAGCGCAATAGTGACTCTTCTTACCAGAAAACAACTCTTGCTCGTAGGACCAAAAACTGCATGTGATGCAACTCCATTTAGGACAGAGAAACAAACGCGAGCTCGCCTTACAAGAAACACACTCTGCTTTTGAGAAAAGAGCACTCTTCTACTCAACTGTGTTTCCTATAGGACCAAAACAGTGAGCTTGCTCAGAACAAAAGAACTGTGCTTCCTACACACACGGGCCATATCTAGTTCAATTCTGCTTAAAAAACTGACAAGAACAGTAGATCCTCTTCAGTCCAATACACTGTACTTGCTGGGAACAGATGCAAGTGCTATTTGCACTGTGTATGGCAATGAAAGTGCAATAGTGACTCTTCTTACCAGAAAAAAACTCTTGCTCATAGGACAAAAAACTGCATGTGTCTCAACTCCATTTAGGACTGGGAAAGAAATGCTAGCTCGCCTTACAAGAAAAACTCTGTGCTTTTGACAAAAGAGCATTCTTCTACTATACTGTGTTTCCTATAGGGCCAGATGAGTGAGCTTCCTCAGAACAAAAGAACTGTGCTTCCTGCACACAGGGGCCATATCTATTCAATTCTGCTTAGGAAACTGACAAGAACAGTAGATCCTCTTCAGTCCAATACACTGTACATGCTGGGAACAGATGCCAGTACTATTTGCCCTGTGTATGACAATGGGAGCACAATAGTGACTCTTCTTACCAGAAAACAACTCTTGTTCCTAGGACCAGAAACTGCATGTGACTCAACTCCATTTAGGACTGGGAAACAAACGCAAGCTCGCCCTACAAGAAACACACTCTGCTTTTGAGAAAAGAGCACTCTTCTACTCTACTGTGTTTCCTATCGGGCCAGAACAGTGAGCTTGCTCAGAACAAAAGAACTGTGCTTCCTACACACACGGACCATATCTAGTTCAACTCTGCTTAGGAAACTGACAAGAACAGTAGCTCCTATTCAGTCCAATACACTGTACTTGCGGGGAACAGACGCGAGTGCTATTTGCACTGTGTATGGCAATTGGAGCGCAATAGTGACTCTTCTTACCAGAAAACAGCTCTTTCTCGTAGGACCAAAAACTGCATGTGACGCAACTCCATTTAGGACTGGGAAACAAACGCGAGCTCGCCTTACAAGAAACACACTCTGCTTTTGAGAAAAGAGCACTCTTCTACTCAACTGTGTTTCCAATAGGACCAAAACAGTGAGCTTGCTCAGAACAAATGAACTGTGCTTCCTACACACACGGGCCATATCTAGTTCAACTCTGCTTAAAAAACTGGCAAGAACAGTAGATCCTCTTCAGTCCAATACACTGTACTTGCTGGGAACAGATGCAAGTGCTATTTGCACTGTTTATGGCAATGAAAGTGCAACAGTGACTCTTCTTACCAGAAAAAAACTCTTGCTCGTAGGACCAAAAACTGCATGTGTCTCAACTCCATTTAGGACTGGGAAAGAAATGCTAGCTCGCCTTACAAGAAAAACTCTGTGCTTTTGACAAAAGAGCATTCTTCTACTATACTGTGTTTCCTATAGGGCCAGATGAGTGAGCTTCCTCAGAACAAAAGAACTGTGCTTCCTGCACACAGGGGCCATATCTATTCAATTCTGCTTAGGAAACTGACAAGAACAGTAGATCCTCTTAAGTCCAATACACTGTACATGCTGGGAACAGACGCCAGTACTATTTGCCCTGTGTATGACAATGGGAGCACAATAGTGACTCTTCTTACCAGAAAACAACTCTTGTTCCTAGGACCAGAAACTGCATGTGACTCAACTCCATTTAGGACTGGGAAACAAATGCTAGCTCGCCTTACATGAAACACACTCTGCTTTTGAGAAAAGAGCACTCTTCTACTCTACTGTGTTTCCTATGGGTCCGAACAGTGAGCTTGCTCCGAACAAAAGAACTGTGCTTCCTACACACACGGGCCATATCTAGTTCAACTCTGCTTAGGAAACTGACAAGAACAGTAGCTCCTCTTCAGTCCAATTCACTGTACATGCTAGGAACAGACGCCAGGACTATTTGATCTGTGTATGACAATGGGAGCGCAATAGGGACTCTTCTTACCAGAAAACAACTCTTGCTCGTAGGACCAGAAACTGCATGTGATTCTACTCCATTTAGGACTGCGAAACAAACACTAGCTCGCCTTACAAGAAACACACTCTGCTCTTGAGAAAAGAGCACTCTTCTACTTTACTGTGTTTTCTATGGGGTCCAAACAGTGAGCTTGCTCAGAACAAAAAACTGTGCTTCCTACACAAGGACAATATCTAGTTCAACTCTGCTTAGGAAACTGACAAGAACAGTAGCTCCTCTTCAGTCCGATACACTGTACTTGCTCTGAACAGACGCGAGTGCTATTTGCACTGTGTATGGCAATGGGAGCACAACAGTTACTTCCTTACCAGAAAACAACTCTTGCTCGTAGGACCAGAAACTGCATGTGATTCAACTCCATTTAGGACTGGGAAACAAACACTAGCTCGCCTTACAAGAAACACACCCTGCTTTTGAGAAAAGAGCACTCTTCTACTCTACTGTGTTTCCTATGTGGTCAAAACAGTGAGGTTGCTCAGAACAAAAGAACTGAGCTTCCTACACACACGGGCCATATCTCGTTCCACTCTGCTTAGGAAACTGACAACAACAGTAGCTACTCTTCAGTCCGATACACTGTAATGCTGGGAAAAGACGCCAGTGCTATTTGCTCTGTGCATGGCAATGGGAGCACAATAGTGACTCTTCTTACCAGAAAACAACTCTTGCTCGTAGGACCAGAAACTGCATGAGATTCAACTCCATTTAGGACTGGGAAACAAACGCTGGCTCACATTAGAAGAAACACACTCTGCTTTTGAGAAAAGAGCCCTCTTATACTCTAAAGTGTTTCCTATAGGGCTAGAACAGTGAGCTTGCTCAGAAAAAAAAACTGTGCTTCCTACACACACGGGCCATATCTAGTTCAACTCTGCTTAGGAAACTGACAAAAACAGTTGCTCCTCTTCAGTCCGGTACACTGTACTAGCTGGGAACACACGCGAGTGCTATTTGCACTGTGTATGGCAATGGGAGCGCCATAGTGACTTTCCTTACCAGAAAACAACTCTTGCTCGTAGGAACCAAAACTGCATGGGATTCAACTCCATTTAGGACTGGGAAACAAATGCTAGCTCGCCTTACAAGAAACACACTCTGCTTTTGAGAAAAGAGCACTCATCTACTCTACTGTGTTTCCTATGGGGTCCAAACAGTGAGCTTGCTCAGAACAGAAAACTGTGCTTCCTACACACGGACCATATCTAGTTCAACTCTGCTTATGAAACTGACAAGAATAGTAGCTCCTCTTCAGTCCGATACACTGTAATTGCTGGGAACAGACGCGAGTGCTATTTGCACTGTGTATGGCAATGGGAGCTCAATAGTGACTCTTCTTACCAGAAAACAACACTTGCTCGTAGGACCAGAAACTGCTTGAGATTCAACTCCATTTAGGACTGGGAAACAAACGCTAGCTCTCATTACAAGAAACACACTCTGCTTTTGAGAAAAGAGCCCTCTTATACTCTAAAGTGTTTCCTATAGGGCCAGAACAGTGATCTTGCTCAGAAAAGAAAAAACTGTGCTTCCTAAACACACGGGCCATATCTAGTTCAACTCTGCTTAGGAAACTGACAAAAACAGTAGCTCCTCTTCAGTACGATACCCTGTACTAGCTGGGAACACACGCGAGTGCTATTTGCACTGTGTATGGCAATGGGAGCGCAATAGTGACTTTTCTTACCAGAAAACAACTCTTGCTCGTAGGACCAGAAACTGCATGTGATTCAACTCCATTTAGGACTGGGAAACAAATGCTAGCTCGCCTTACATGAAACACACTCTGCTTTTGAGAAAAGAGCACTCTTCTACTCTACTGTGTTTCCTATGGGTCCGAACAGTGAGCTTGCTCCGAACAAAAGAACTGTGCTTCCTACACACACGGGCCATATCTAGTTCAACTCTGCTTAGGAAACTGACAAGAACAGTAGCTCCTCTTCAGTCCAATTCACTGTACATGCTAGGAACAGACGCCAGGACTATTTGATCTGTGTATGACAATGGGAGCGCAATAGGGACTCTTCTTACCAGAAAACAACTCTTGCTCGTAGGACCAGAAACTGCATGTGATTCTACTCCATTTAGGACTGCGAAACAAACACTAGCTCGCCTTACAAGAAACACACTCTGCTCTTGAGAAAAGAGCACTCTTCTACTTTACTGTGTTTTCTATGGGGTCCAAACAGTGAGCTTGCTCAGAACAAAAAACTGTGCTTCCTACACAAGGACAATATCTAGTTCAACTCTGCTTAGGAAACTGACAAGAACAGTAGCTCCTCTTCAGTCCGATACACTGTACTTGCTCTGAACAGACGCGAGTGCTATTTGCACTGTGTATGGCAATGGGAGCACAACAGTTACTTCCTTACCAGAAAACAACTCTTGCTCGTAGGACCAGAAACTGCATTTGATTCAACTCCATTTAGGACTGGGAAACAAAGGCTAGCTTACCTTACAAGAAACACACTCTGCTTTTGAGAAAAGAGCACTCTTCTACTCTACTGTGTTTCCTATCAGGCCAGAACAGTGAGTTTGCTGAGAACAAAAGAACTGTGCTTCCTACACACACGGACCATATCTAGTTCAACTCTGCCTAGGAAACTGACAAGAACAGTAGCTCCTATTCAGTCCAATACACTGTACTTCCTGGAAGCGACGCGAGTGCTATTTGCACTGTGTATGGCAATTGGAGCACAATAGTGACTCTTCTTACCAGAAAACAACTCTTGCTCATAGGAGCAAAAACTGCATGTGACTCAACTCCATTTAGGACTGGGAAACAAACGTGAGCTCGCCTTACAAGAAACACACTCTGCTTTTGAGAAAAGAGCAATCTTCTACTCTACTGTGTTTCCTATAGGGCCAAAACAGTGAGCTTGCTCAGAAGAAAAGAACTGTGCTTCCTAAACACACGGTCATATCTAGTTCAATTCTGCTTAGGAAACTGACAAGAATAGTAGATCCTCTTCAGTCCAAAACACTGTACTTGCTGGGAACAGACGCAAGTGCTATATGCCCTGTGTATGACAATGGGAGCACAATAGTGACTCTTCTTACCAGAAAACAACTCTTGCTCCTAGGACCAGAAACTGCATGGGATTCAAGTCCATTTAATACTGGGAAACATATGCTAGCTCGCCTTACAAGAAACACACTCTGCTTTTGAGAAGAGAGCACTCTTCTACTCTACTGTGTTTCCTATGGGGTCCAAGGAGTGAGATTGCTCAGAACAAAAGAACTGTGCTTCCTACACACACGGATCATATCTAGTTCAACTCTGCTTAGGAAACTGACAAGAACAGTAGCTCCTCTTCAGTCCAATACACTGTACTTGCTGGGAACAGACGCGAGTGCTATTTGCACTGTGTATGGCAATTGGAGCACAATAGTGACTCGTCTTACCAGAAAACAACTCTTGCTCGTAGGACAAATAACTGCATGTGACTCAACTCCATTTAGGCCTGGGAAACAAACGCGAGTTCGCCTTACAAGAAACACACTCTGCTTTTGAGGAAAGAGCACTCTTCTACTAAACTTTGTTTCCATTAAGACCAAAACAGTGAGCTTGCTCAGAACAAATGAAATGTGCTTCCTACACATACGGTCATATCTAGTTCAATTCTGCTTAGGAAATTGACAAGAATAGTAGATCCTCTTCAGTGCAATACACTGTACTTGCTGGGAACAGATGCCAGTGCTATTTGTCCTGTGTATGGCAATGGCAGCGCAATAGTGACTATTCTTACCATAAAACAACTCTTGCTCATAGGACCAGAAACTGCATGTGATTCAACTCCATTTAGGACTGGGACACAAACCCTAGCTCGCCTTACAAGAAACACACTCTGCTTTTGAGAAAAGAGCACTGTTCTACTCTACTGTGTTTCCTATAGGGCCAGAACAGTGAGCTTGCTAAGAAAAAAAGAACTGTGCTTCCTACACACACGGACCATATCTAGTTCAACTCTACTTAGGAAACTGACAAGAACAGTAGCTCCTATTCAGTCCAATACACTGTACTTGCGGGGAACAGACGCGAGTGCTATTTGCACTGTGTATGGCAATTGGAGCGCAATAGTGACTCTTCTTACCAGAAAACAACTCTTGCTCGTAGGACCAAAAACTGCATGTGATGCAACTCCATTTAGGACAGAGAAACAAACGCGAGCTCGCCTTACAAGAAACACACTCTGCTTTTGAGAAAAGAGCACTCTTCTACTCAACTGTGTTTCCTATAGGACCAAAACAGTGAGCTTGCTCAGAACAAAAGAACTGTGCTTCCTACACACACGGGCCATATCTAGTTCAATTCTGCTTAAAAAACTGACAAGAACAGTAGATCCTCTTCAGTCCAATACACTGTACTTGCTGGGAACAGATGCAAGTGCTATTTGCACTGTGTATGGCAATGAAAGTGCAATAGTGACTCTTCTTACCAGAAAAAAACTCTTGCTCATAGGACAAAAAACTGCATGTGTCTCAACTCCATTTAGGACTGGGAAAGAAATGCTAGCTCGCCTTACAAGAAAAACTCTGTGCTTTTGACAAAAGAGCATTCTTCTACTATACTGTGTTTCCTATAGGGCCAGATGAGTGAGCTTCCTCAGAACAAAAGAACTGTGCTTCCTGCACACAGGGGCCATATCTATTCAATTCTGCTTAGGAAACTGACAAGAACAGTAGATCCTCTTCAGTCCAATACACTGTACATGCTGGGAACAGATGCCAGTACTATTTGCCCTGTGTATGACAATGGGAGCACAATAGTGACTCTTCTTACCAGAAAACAACTCTTGTTCCTAGGACCAGAAACTGCATGTGACTCAACTCCATTTAGGACTGGGAAACAAACGCAAGCTCGCCCTACAAGAAACACACTCTGCTTTTGAGAAAAGAGCACTCTTCTACTCTACTGTGTTTCCTATCGGGCCAGAACAGTGAGCTTGCTCAGAACAAAAGAACTGTGCTTCCTACACACACGGACCATATCTAGTTCAACTCTGCTTAGGAAACTGACAAGAACAGTAGCTCCTATTCAGTCCAATACACTGTACTTGCGGGGAACAGACGCGAGTGCTATTTGCACTGTGTATGGCAATTGGAGCGCAATAGTGACTCTTCTTACCAGAAAACAGCTCTTTCTCGTAGGACCAAAAACTGCATGTGACGCAACTCCATTTAGGACTGGGAAACAAACGCGAGCTCGCCTTACAAGAAACACACTCTGCTTTTGAGAAAAGAGCACTCTTCTACTCAACTGTGTTTCCAATAGGACCAAAACAGTGAGCTTGCTCAGAACAAATGAACTGTGCTTCCTACACACACGGGCCATATCTAGTTCAACTCTGCTTAAAAAACTGGCAAGAACAGTAGATCCTCTTCAGTCCAATACACTGTACTTGCTGGGAACAGATGCAAGTGCTATTTGCACTGTTTATGGCAATGAAAGTGCAACAGTGACTCTTCTTACCAGAAAAAAACTCTTGCTCGTAGGACCAAAAACTGCATGTGTCTCAACTCCATTTAGGACTGGGAAAGAAATGCTAGCTCGCCTTACAAGAAAAACTCTGTGCTTTTGACAAAAGAGCATTCTTCTACTATACTGTGTTTCCTATAGGGCCAGATGAGTGAGCTTCCTCAGAACAAAAGAACTGTGCTTCCTGCACACAGGGGCCATATCTATTCAATTCTGCTTAGGAAACTGACAAGAACAGTAGATCCTCTTAAGTCCAATACACTGTACATGCTGGGAACAGACGCCAGTACTATTTGCCCTGTGTATGACAATGGGAGCACAATAGTGACTCTTCTTACCAGAAAACAACTCTTGTTCCTAGGACCAGAAACTGCATGTGACTCAACTCCATTTAGGACTGGGAAACAAACGCTAGCTCGCCTTACAAGAAATACACTCTGCTTTTGAGAAAAGAGCACTCTTCTACTCTACTGTGTTTCCTGTAGGGCCAGAACAGTGAGCTTGCTCAGAACAAAAGAACTGTGCTTCCTACACACACGGCCATATCTAGTTCAATTCTGTTTAGGAACCTGACAAGAACAGTAGATCCCCTTCAGTCCAATACACTGTACTTGCTGGGAACAGACGCCAGTGCTATTTGTCCTGTGTATGGCAATGGCAGCGCAATAGTGACTATTCTTACCATAAAACAACTATTGCTCGTAGGACCAGAAACTGCATGTGATTCAACTCCATTTAGGACTGGGAAACAAATGCTAGCTCGCCTTACAAGAAACATACTCTGCTTTTGAGAAAAGAGCACTCTTCTACTCTATTGTGTTTCCTACGGGGTCCAAACAGTGAGCTTGCTCAGAACAGAAAACTGTGCTTCCTACACACGGACCATATCTAGTTCAACTCTGCTTAGGAAACCAACAAGAACAGTAGCTCCTCTTCAGTCCGATACACTGTAATTGCTGGGAACAGACGCGAGGGCTATTTGCACTGTGTATGGCAATGGCAGCGCAATAGTGACTTTCCTTACCAGAAAACAACTCTTGCTCGTAGGACCAGAAACTGCATGTGATTCAACTCCATTTAGGACTGGGAAACAAACACTAGCTCGCCTTACAAGAAACACACCCTGCTTTTGAGAAAAGAGCACTCTTCTACTCTACTGTGTTTCCTATGTGGTCAAAACAGTGAGGTTGCTCAGAACAAAAGAACTGAGCTTCCTACACACACGGCCATATCTCGTTCCACTCTGCTTAGGAAACTGACAACAACAGTAGCTACTCTGCAGTCCGATACACTGTAATGCTGGGAAAAGACGCCAGTGCTATTTGCTCTGTGCATGGCAATGGGAGCACAATAGTGACTCTTCTTTCCAGAAAACAACTCTTGCTCGTAGGACAAGAAACTGCATGAGATTCAACTCCATTTAAGACTGGGAAACAAACGCTGGCTTGCATTAGAAGAAACACACTCTGCTTTTGAGAAAAGAGCCCTCTTATACTCTAAAGTGTTTCCTATAGGGCTAGAACAGTGAGCTTGCTCAGAAAAAAAAACTGTGCTTCCTACACACACGGGCCATATCTAGTTCAACTCTGCTTAGGAAACTGACAAAAACAGTTGCTCCTCTTCAGTCCGGTACACTGTACTAGCTGGGAACACACGCGAGTGCTATTTGCACTGTGTATGGCAATGGGAGCGCCATAGTGACTTTCCTTACCAGAAAACAACTCTTGCTCGTAGGAACAGAAACTGCATGGGATTCAACTCCATTTAGGACTGGGAAACAAATGCTAGCTCGCCTTACAAGAAACACACTCTGCTTTTGAGAAAGGAGCACTCATCTACTCTACTGTGTTTCCTATGGGGTCCAAACAGTGAGCTTGCTCAGAACAGAAAACTGTGCTTCCTACACACGGACCATATCTAGTTCAACTCTGCTTATGAAACTGACAAGAACAGTAGCTCCTCTTCAGTCCGATACACTGTAATTGCTGGGAACAGACGCGAGTGCTATTTGCACTGTGTATGGCAATGGCAGCGCAATAGTGACTTTCCTTACCAGAAAACAACTCTTGCTCGTAGGACCAGAAACTGCATGTGATTCAACTCCATTTAGGACTGGGAAACAAACACTAGCTCGCCTTACAAGAAACACACCCTGCTTTTGAGAAAAGAGCACTCTTCTACTCTACTGTGTTTCCTATGTGGTGAAAACAGTGAGGTTGCTCAGAACAAAAGAACTGAGCTTCCTACACACACGGGCCATATCTCGTTCAACTCTGCTTAGGAAACTGACAACAACAGTAGCTACTCTTCAGTCCGATACACTGTAATGCTGGGAAAAGACGCCAGTGCTATTTGCTCTGTGCATGGCAATGTCAGCGCAATAGTGACTATTCTTACCATAAAAAACTCTTGCTCGTAGCACCAGAAACTGCATGTGATTCAACTCCATTTAGGACTGGGAAACAAACGCTAGCTCGTCTTACAAGAAACACACTCTCCTTTAGAGAAAAGAGCACTCTTCTACTCTACTGTGTTTCCTATAGGGCCAGAACAGTGAGCTTGCCAGAACAAAAGAACTGTGCTTTCTGCACACACGGGCCATATCTAGTTCAACTCTGCTTTGGAAACTGACAAGAACAGTAGCTCCTCTTCAGTCCAATACACTGTACTTGCTGGGAACAGAAGCGAGTGCTATTTGCACTGTGTATGTCAATGGGAGCGCAATAGTGACATTCCTTACAAGAAAACAACTCTTGCTCGTAGGACCAGAAACTGTATGTGATTCAACGCCATTTAGGACTGGGAAACAATTGCTAGCTCGCCTTACAAGAAACAAAATCTGCTTTAGAGAAAAGAGCACTCTTCTACTCTACTGTGTTTCCTATGGGGTTCGAACAGTGAACTTGCTCAGAACAAAAAAACTGTGCTTTCTACACACACGGCCATATCCAGTTCAATTCTGCTTATAAACCTGACAAGAACAGTAGATCCTCTTCAGTCCAATACACTGTACTTCCTGGCAACAGACGCCAGTGCTATTTGTCCTGTGTATGGCAATGGCAGCGCAATAGTGACTCTTCTTACCAGAAAACAACTCTTGCTCGTAGGACCAGAAACTGCATGTGATTCAACTCCATTTAGGAATGGGAAACAAACGCTAGCTCGCCTTACAAGAAACACACTCTGCTTTAGAGAAAAGAGCACTCTTCTACTCTACTGTGTTTCCTGTAGGGCCAGAACAGTGAGCTTGCTCAGAACAAAAGAACTGTGCTTCCTACACACGGGCCATATGTAGTTCAACTCTGCTTAGGAAACTGACAAGAGCAGTAGCTCCTCTTCAGTCCGATACACTGCAATTGCTGGGAACAGACGCGAGTGCTATTTGCACTGTGTATGGCAATGGGAGCGCAAAGTGACTTTCCTTACCAGAAAACAACTCTTGCTTGTAGGACCAGAAACTGCATGGGATTCAACTCCATTTAGGACTGGGAAACAAATGCTAGCTCCCCTTACATGAATCACACTCTGCTTTTGAGAAAAGAGCACTCTTCTACTCTACTGTGTTTCCTATGTGGTCCAAACAGTGAGCTTGCTCAGAAAAAAGAACTGTGCTTCCTACACACACGGGCCAAATCTCGTTCAACTCTGGTTAGGAAACTGACAAGAACAGTATCTCCTCTTCAGTACGATACACTGTACTTGCTGGGAACAGACGCGAGTGCTATTTGCACTGTGTATGGCAATGGGAGCACAATAGTGACTTCCTTACTAGAAAACAACTCTTGCTCGTAGGACCAGAAACTGCATGTGAATCCACTCCATTTAAGACTGGGAAACAAATGCTGGTCGACTTACAAGAAACACACGCTGCTTTTGAAAAAAGAGCAATGTTCTACTCTACTGTGTTTCTTATACTGCCAGAACAGTGAGCTGGCTCAGAACAAAAGAACTGTGCTTCCTACACACACGGCCATATCTAGTTAAACTCTGCTTAGGAACCTGACAAGAACAGTAGCTCCTCTTCAGTCCAATACACTGTACATGCTGGGAACAGACGCGAGTGCTATTTGCACTGTGTATGGCAATGGGAGTGCAATAGTGACTTTCCTTACCAGAAAACAACTCTTGCTCGTAGGACCAGAAACTGTATGTGATTCAACTCCATTTAGGACTCGGAAACAAATGCTAGCTCGCCTTACAATAAACACAATCTGCTATAGAGAAAAGAGCACTCTTCTACTCTACTGTGTTTCCTATGGGGTCCGAACAGTGAGCTTGCTCAGAACAAAAAAACTGTGCTTCCTACACACATGGCCATATCTAGTTCAATTCTGCTTATAAACCTGACAAGAACAGTAGATCCTCTTCAGTCCAATACACTGTACTTGCTGGGAACAGACAACAGTGCTATTTGTCCTGTGTATGGCAATGGGAGCACAACAGTTACTTCCTTACCAGAAAACAACTCTTGCTCGTAGGACCAGAAACTGCATGTGATTCAACTCCATTTAGGACTGGGAAACAAACGCTAGCTCGCCTTACAAGAAACACACTCTGCTTTTGAGAAAAGAGCACTCTTCTACTCTACTGTGTTTCCTATCGGGCCAGAACAGTGAGCTTGCTGAGAACAAAATAATTGTGCTTGCTAAACACACGGTCATATCTAGTTCAATTATGCTTAGGAAACTGACAAGAATAGTAGATCCTCTTCAGTCCAAAACACTGTACTTGCTGGGAACAGACGCGAGTGCTATATGCCCTGTGTATGACAATGGGAGCACAATAGTGACTCTTCTTACCAGAAAACAACTCTTGCTCCTAGGACCAGAAACTGCATGGGATTCAACTCCATTTAGGTCTGGGACACAAACCCTAGCTCGCCTTACAAGAAACACACTCTGCTTTTGAGAAAAGAGCACTGTTCTACACTACTGTGTTTCCTATAGGGCCAGAACAGTGAGCTTGCTAAGAACAAAAGAACTGTGCTTCCTACACAAACGGACCATATCTAGTTCAACTATGCTTTGGAAACTGACAAGAACAGTAGCTCCTATTCAGTCCAATACACTGTACTTGCTGGGAACAGACGCGAGTGCTATTTGCACTGTGTATGGCAATTAGCGCGAAATAGTGACTCTTCTTACCAGAAAACAACTCTTGCTCGTAGGACCAAAAACTGCATGTGACTCAACTCCATTTAGGACTGGGAAACAAACGCAGGCTCGCCTTACAAGAAACACACTCTGCTTTAGAGAAAAGAGCACTCTTCTACTCTACTGTGTTTCCTATAGAGCCAGAACAGTGAGCTTGCTCAGAACAAAAGAACTGTGCTTCCTACACACACGGCCATATCTAGTTCAACTCTGCTTAGGAACCTGACAAGAACAGTAGATCCTCTTCAGTCCAATACACTGTACATGCTGGGAACAGACACCAGTGCTATTTGCCCTGTGTATGACAATGGGAGCACAATAGTGACTCTTCTTACCAGAAAACAACTCTTGCTCATAGGACCAGAAACTGCATGTGATTCAACTCCATTTAGGACTGGGAAACAAACGATAGCTCGTTTTACAAGAAACACACTCTGCTTTTGAGAAAAGAGCACTCTTCTACTCTACAGTGTTTCCTATCGGGCCAGAATAGTGAGCTTGCTGAGAACAAAAGAACTGTGCTTCCTACACACACGGACCATATCTAGTTCAACTCTGCCTAGGAAACTGACAAGAACAGTAGCTCCTATTCAGTCCAATACACTGTACTTGCGGGGAACAGACGCGAGTGCTATTTGCACTGTGTATGGCAATTGGAGCGCAATAGTGACTCTTCTTACCAGAAAACAACTCTTGCTCGTAGGACCAAAAACTGCATGTGACGCAACTCCATTTAGGACTGGGAAACAAACGCGAGCTCGCCTTACAAGAAACACACTCTGCTTTTGAGAAGAGAGCACTCTTCTACTCAACTGTGTTTCCTATAGGACCAAAACAGTGAGCTTGCTCAGAACAAAAGAACTGTGCTTCCTACACACACGGGCCATATCTAGTTCAATTCTGCTTAAAAAACTGACAAGAACAGTAGATCCTCTTCAGTCCAATACACTGTACTTCCTGGGAACAGACGCGAGTGCTATTTGCACTGTGTATGGCAATGGGAGTGCAATAGTGTCTTTCCTTACCAGAAAACAACTCTTGCTCCAAGTACCAAAAACAGGATGTGATTCAACTCCATTTAGGACTGGGAAACAAACGCTAGCTTGCCTTACAAGAAACACACTCTGCTTTTGAGAAAAGAGCACTCTTCTACTCTACTGTGTTTCCTATGGGGTCCGAAGAGTGAGCTTGCTCAGAACAAAAGAACTGTGCTTCCTACACACACGGGCCATATCTAGTTCAACTCTGCTTAGGAAACTGACAAGAACGGTAGCTCCTCTTCAGTCCAATACACTGTACTAGCTGGGAACAGACGCGAGTGCTATTTGCACTGTGTATGGCAATAGGAGC